>NC_034418.1:18735469-18778180 GCF_002078875.1 Numida meleagris | reverse complement strand
CGCGCCGCCCGCCCCCCTCCGGCACCTCTCTGCGCCTGCGCGGGCTGCGGGGAGGGGGCGCGCGCCAGGAACACCGGCGCCGCCGGCCCGCGCATGCGCTGCGGAGGGAGGGGAGACAGAGAGACGGAACAGCCCCGAAGCCCGGCTCTCTGCGCCTGCGCGGAGCGATCTGTGCGGGCTGGCGCGGGACCGCGCGGGGAGGAGAGAGGCGCTGCGGGAGCGAGCGGCGCGAATGAAGTTGTGCGCATGCGCAAGGAGGGCTGGGGGGGGAGGGGGCAGCACGCGGAAGAGCCGCTGTGGTGGCGGGGGGCGCGGAAGCCTCTAGAACGGGGGGGGGCGGGGCTGGCGGGCCTCGCGCGGAGGCGCTGAGGAGATCGGATCTTGGGGCTTCGGGAGGAGCTTTGGTGAGGCTGCGCTCGGAATTGTGTGTTTGGATCTGGGCCCATAGTACTGGAGAGATATGGATGTACCTGGGAGAATCCAACGCAGGGCCACCGAAGTGCTGAAGGGACTGGGAAACTGCTCCTGTGAGGAGAGTCTGAGGGAGCTGGGCCTACTCAGCCTGAAGGAGATGAGATGAGGCCCGGGGGGTCTCATCACTGTGTATAAATACTTGAAAGAAGATGAAAGAAGGCAGAGCTGCGCTTTCATCACGGCTACCCAGAGCCAGGCCCAGAGGCAATTTGTGTGAATGAATACCTGAGGTTCCCCCTGCCCATCCGCAGCACTGCTGTGCTGTGATGTGACAGACACTGAGACCACAGGCTGTGTGGTTTCCTGCATGCAGATCTTCAAAGCTGCCTGGACGTGCAGCTGGGCACCAGCTCACGGTGTCTCAGGGCAGAGCACTCAGAGGCCCCTTCAAATCTCAGCCATTCTGTGAGGAGCAGAGGAGGACAAAGCTGTGACCAGGCAGTGTGTACCCATCCTGGCAGAGGCTCTGGCATCCCTGGGGCACTGCAGTTCGTTCATTCTACCAATTAACGAACTGCCTGGAAGCCAGCACCTCCACTGTGCTGTCCTGAGAAGGTTCTGCCAGCAGATGGTTTGCAGTAGAGAAGGAAGGCAGATCTTACTCTTGAAGGCAATGAGGGACGGAACAATTAGGAGTAAAGCACATCAGGACAGGCCTAGATATAAAGCACAGATGACAGCACAGATCGAGGCTAAAAGTGGAGAAAGAGTGTCAGAATCCTGCACGAGCTCAGCTTCCAGCTTCACGTCAGACCCAGGTGAGCTTTAAGCTGCAAGGGCAGCTACAAGGTTTAATCAAATCTGTCTCTGTGTGTTCCCACCAGCCACAGGCTCCATGCTGTCTGTGTTGCTGGGCTGTGTGACTAGCAAGTGAAACCCATTCTGTGTTCCTTGCCAAAACAATTGGGACAGTATAGGAGGAATTCATGCAAGTTCCTCCTGGGGTCTGGAGGTCACCACTGGCTGGCACAGCCCAGCAGGTTAGGCACCAAATCCCAAATGTGCTTGGTTTTCAGAGACTGGGATGATTTGAGGTTTCCTGATGACACAAGTACATGCACGACAGCGTGAGCACACTGATGTGCGAGTTGATGCAAGTGTTGCCCTGTCTGTGTCAGTGGAATCTGGAACAGAGATTTCCTGATCGCATGTGGCCTGTCGTGGCCCGTGTGGTGCTGGGCACTCTTGGTGACAAATCCAGATGTGGAAAAGGCTGGAGTTCCAAAGGATATTGTAGACTAACAGGTACTGATCTTATGCATTTTCCAGTGCTTTTTTGATTTTTGAGCGTTTTGCACCTTTAGCTTTGGCTGCCCATCTAGCTTCAGAACCTGGACTTGCAGCTCCAGGCAGATGTGCTGTGGGCTCTTGGTGCTTTGCAGGTCCTTCTCAAATGTCAGTTTGGCTGATGGGGAAGATACTTTGTGTCCCAGAAGGGGGAACTGCACGTGGCAACTGTAGTGGAAACAGTGAGTGCTGTTGTAGCTGTGCAAACTGCACAAACAAGGGAAGTTTAAAGAACAAGGGAAAGGAAACCTGTAACCTGTTTGGAGCAAAAGGGCCCACAGCTGAGTGAACGCACTGATGCGTTTTTTCCCCAGTCGTCACAGCAGAGATTTACAGAATGAGAGGTTCTGTTCAGGGATGCTGCCCTTGGCACGTGGAGATGCTTGGCTCCATCCTTCCCCACTCCATTCCCTCTCACGAGTCCTCATGGCTAGACTTGAACTTACAGGTCTTTTCAAATCTTAATGATTCCATACGGACTAATGTAGCTGAAACAAAAAAAAATCTCAGCTGGTTAATTGCCAGGCACCAAAACTTGAGAGTGCTGTTAAAAGCTATGTATTCTGTGCAGTTAAGGTATTTCCTTGTTTTATAATCAAGCTCTTCTCCCTGTGTAAGCAGTAGATAGCAGCAGGTGTGAGTGGGAAGCAGTCTGCACCGGGCTTGTGTGCGCACATTGGCAGGTGCATGCATAGAGTCTCTAGCCCTGCTTGCAATGTCTAAACCTGTGTAGGTGTTGTATTTTCTATCTGTTAGAGGGCTGTCAGAAAATAATTAGGCTCTTTCACCAGCTGCCCTACACCCAGATTACTGCTTCCTGACTCATTAGAGTTGCTGAGGTTGGCAGGAAACTTGTTTTATGGTAATTTCTGCCAGCAGCGTCCCTGGAGACGGGGCAGCCGCGTGTGTGACACCAGCGTCCACTTCAGCCTTGTGATGGAGGCACGGGGCCACTGGAGGCCACTGGGCCGGCCGCTATTTACAAGACGATCGTTAGTGCTGTCATTAGCAACCATCAGGAGCTTCCCCGTTGCTCTGATGGCTGCATCGGCTGGACAATAGTGGGGTGTGCAATTTACTGATTTCCCGACTATTTGGCCAACTCAGGGTTTTAAAAGGAGGAAAGAGTGGGGCTATGTAACCCTGAGATAAGGATCTCTTGTGGACAGTAACTTGAGACATGGCAGTGGGAGCCCCCAGATGTCCCTGTACCTACTGCAGGCCCCTTGGGGGCTGGCACGGGTCAGGGTAGCTGAGCCCTGGGGCTGCACCAAGCTAGAGAGCCCACTTGCTTCCTGACAGGCCCTTATGAGACATATGCAGGCCCCCATTTTTAGTAAACTATGCTTTTAGAAAATTTGGAGAATTAAAAATTATGCTTTATTGCTTACAGATTTCCATAGCAGTTGCCGGGGATAAAGCTGCAACAGCACTGCTTGCTCTGAGAGCAACAGCTGTGGTTTGCAAACACACATCAGCTGCATAAATGTGTGCCCCACTGTCTAGTTGTGTGCTTAGGTTTACAAGTGGTGTTTTTGCCATTAGAAGAGCCTTTTCTAAAAAACAGTCTTTTTCCTCACTTTCCATGAAATATTCCTGAAGGGACTTTCCAGAAGCTGTGGGTAGTCGGTTCATGCCCTGCTCTGTGTGAACAAGGAACAATACCCTAGGTCATAGTGCGATGGAAGGGGATAACAGCATGGGAAGGACGGTGCTTGCAAACAGCAGCAATCCAGCACATCATCTGTGCAGGGCAAAGTCAGGATAGTGTTCAAAAATAATCTTGTGATCCCAAAGAGCAGAGTATTGGAAGTGACGTGCAGCTCGGCAGCAAAAGGTCAGGAACTGGAGAACCAGTGAGGTTTCCTATTATAAATTGTAGCCCCACGAGTTGGGAACAGTGACAGAGGAAATGCATCTGCTCCAGGCAGTCACGAGGGTGCTTGGTCGCTAGCACAGCATCTTTGTTCAAAGCCTATGTGGGATGTGACGGGCAATCTAACTCTCATATGGATGGAGAAATGGGAATTTTGGGGTGTGAGGCTGTGAGAAAGTTGTGTGGGGAGTGTTTTATACATCATTATGGTCATGAGGTATTAATTCCAGCTGGAGGAACTGCAGAAGGTGACTGAGGGAAGTAGGGCCTTCTCTGAATTTCTGTGGACTTAGGATCCAGTTCCCTGTGATCAAAGATAAATTTACAGAAGGAATGCCTGGCAAGAAAATAATTCACAACCTTCCTCTGTATTGTGAGTCTGTTATTCCTTTACTGAACATGCTCTGAGGATGTCCTGTGACTGCAGGCTCGGTGGTTTCAGCATTAGCATTAGTGCACAAATGGCTTTGTGAATTATCCACGACTGATTGCAGAGCACCCCTATTGCCCCCAGCTACAGAAACCCCCACTTCCAGCCCAATGAATGGCTCCTATTTTTTTCCTCATTACATCCGTGCCCATATTGTAATTCCTTGCTTTGTGCACATTCTGTCCATGACGAGTTTCAAGCCACATGGCAGCTTCATCTCATAGGTGAAGCCCACGTACGTGGCCATGATGGTTTGCGTTCTTGTGTGCTGCTGCAATGTTGGCAACTATCTGGTGGCATGAGGCGATGCTATGCTGCCCAGAGCTCATCCCAGAGCACACACAGCCATACTGTCACAGGAACAGACTTCACGGCTATTTATCTGACAGCTTCTTCCATACTTTACGTCCATAACATCTTTGCTGCTTAATTGTTGCACTTCCTGAGCAAGTGACTGGAATTTATCAGGGCCTTTCACTACACCTCTTCTGCGATTATAAAAAGTCAGATTATTATTATTACAGTATTAAATACAGTGCAGAATCAGCATCTGCTGACCAGAAAACAGGCATTCATGAAACTGGAAAAAGACAGTACTCGGCCATGTAAATGTGTCGGCTGGTCACGGAGATCTGCCTTACAAATAAGTTTAGAACAGAAGGAGAGTGATTGCACAATGTTTATTAACTGCAAGCTTGAAAATTATCCATGTTTAGACCACTATGGAATGAATGCTGCAGAAAACCCCATTTGTACCCCGCCACCAAATCTGGTTGGCATTGCTCACACTTTGTTTGTCCAGAAACTGTCGCTTTCCTGGCACAGTGCAAGAACAATCGTGCTGCTTGGTTACAATGCTCTGAACAAGATCTTTGGCGGAGGCTCACTTTCAACTGATGCCATCTGAAGGATTTTTCCTCTGACAGGAAGACAAATCCTGCATCTGAAAAAGCTCAACATTTTCTCAGCTTTAGCTCATTATTAGTTTTAAGGAGAACAGTTGTCATGGCCAAATTTTCCCGGCTCAAACCACACTACATCTATACCCAGCCATTTTCAAGAATCCAAGTTACAGCTCAGGTTCCTTCACAGTGATGTTGCTCTGATGCTGGCATCCCCTTCCCGCAGAGCCTGGTGCTTCGGGAGAGCCATGCTGGGAAGCATCAGGCAGCTGCTGTGCTTCCCCCGTCCTTTGGCCTGGCTCTAGTCATCCTGGGGGTGTATGGAAACCCTGGGCCTCAAACACAGAGGATGAGAGCTGGTCAGATTTATAAAATATAACAAATACTTGAAATTCAGAAACAGTAACAATAGGTGGATGTCCAAGAGTGCAGTAAAACTTGATGCTAAACTCTAACGGACTAATTCCGCATTTTGTGTCTGTTGTAGACAGTGTAACACACTTGCTCGTTGCACACTTATTTAACAAGGCACAGCCCAGCTCGCACTGCGGGAGCTGGCACCATACATCCTTCACAGTGGCTGGTACCCACGACACCATGGGAAGCTCTGGACCTCCTTCCCTCAAGTTGTTCCATTTATCAGCTAATTGCAACAAAGCTTGGAATGCATTTGGAGCTCCCAGCCCTACTCTGTACACAGGTTTGAGGCGTACAGCCGTGTTCTGCACTATTAAGGAACTGGGGCTCACAGAGAGGCAGGAGCTGCCGTCGTTCACCTCTGGAGTGCTCCCAAGGCAGCTCCAGCACTGTAACGCTGACTGCACGTGCTGCTTCTGTGCCCGTTTGCAGTTCTTCACCTTGTAGCCTCTTCGCCTTCACCTGCAGGAAGCATGCAGCATGTGCCCTCCCATTTCAGGGAGTTTTCTGGCAGGGAGAGAGCTGAGGCAGCACCTGCACACTGCGGCTGCACCAAAGCCAGCCCCAGCAGTATGGGAGTTAAGCAGCAGTGCAAAGACTTGAGATCCTCCTCTTTTAATCCTCATATAAAATGGGTAAACAACTTTGTTAATGCCTCCTTCATGTGCTGGGCCCCATCACTTGGTGAGCCGCAGGAGGAGAGAGGACATGGGGGCTGTGCCTAGCAGGCAGAATTCAGCAGCTGAGGTCAGCAGAGCCAGTGCCATTCAGAAGAACACTGATGGATGCTGCTCCAAGCAGGTAAATTTGGAGAAGGCTTTGATGTAGCTCCTGCAAATGCAGCTCGAGCACCTTGAGCTCTCTTGAATGGTCAGTACACACGCAAAAAAAGGGGTAGCTATTTGGCAGAGACAGCTTGCTTTTCCATAAGGCATTCAAAAAGGCACTTAAAAACACAAAGATGCCACTTAACAGGCCTGAAGGTCTTTCATGGGTAGTTAACAGGTTGAAAGGAAGCAACAACAGAAAAAAGGCAGCATGGCCAACAGGAATAAACAAGTAGTTTTCTCAGCGTAAGTGGCAGCAGGACGTGATCTGGTAATGGCAAAATTTATTTAGAGCAGTCAAAATGCAGCTGAATGCAAAGAGCACCAGGAAAACTATATTTTAAAAATGAAACTATGTCAAAATGCAGGTAAAATGATGCCCGCAGAGAAGACAAATTTGTCACCACCATCACACCTACCAGCACCCAGCTGCTCCTTTCCTTGGGCTAGCCTCAGGTGCCTTGAAACCAATCCCTCTGACTGCTGCAGAGGGCTCAGGACTCTCCTGAACTAATTCTTGTCTGAATAAGATCTTTGAAAAACATGCCTTCCCGCTTTAAAACTTCAGCTTCATAGAGAATCCATTATAAACCTAGCTAAGCTGTTTCCATAGTTAATGACCTAATGATAAATGTACAAAAATACCTGTTTCCCGTTTGAATTGCTCTTGCTTTAATGAGTGGGCCTTTTTCAACTTCAGCTTCATCCTCCAGATCAAAAAGCCCTCTGACAAAATTTCTATTCCACATCCAAGCACTTCTGTGCTGCAATTTTGTAACCTTTTCTTCGATAAGCTACACTGAGCTCAACTGTCACACCATAAATAATGTTTTCCAAGCTTTTAATCATTTACATGTTTTTTCTCTAGATTTTTAAAAGTCAGAGGCACAGCCATAGCATTCATTCCCTGCAGAAACAGTGCCAAACACGGGCAAGAGTTCCCACTACCACAAAAGAGGAACACACTCAACCTTTACCCCTGGTGTCACGCTCTGCCACCTCCTTGGTGTGATGCCACACTGCACACTCCTCGGGATACAGCTTGGCATGCCATGTTTCCCAATGCACAGCTCAGCATCGAGCTCACCAGCAGCACTCGTGGCTCGGTGCCAGCAGCTCACCTCAGCCAGCAGCCTGCTCTGGTTTTCCTGGGGAGCATCTGTCTCCTTCCAGGTCAGAGTTTCAAACAGCACAGATTGCTCTTTGGGGTAAATCTGGAACGTGCTCACTGAGCAGCTCTGCCCTTTCACCGTTAAATCAAATCTTTCCCTTTTTACTTTGTCCTTGTGGTTTTTGCATTGATTTTATTAAACCATGCAGAATACCTTGTACTATCAATTCAAATGCCTTCCAGAAGTCTAAGCAGCTTAACTAATCTCAAATATAAAAATATCAAGTTAGACTGATAGATCTGTTCTCTGTAAGTTTAGATTGACTCACCCATTGCATACTTTAAGACCGGTAAGACTATATGGCCCGTTACCTTTATCCTTTAAAAATACACCTAAGTAGAACTTCCTAGATCTTTCCTTGGCTCAATTTTATCTTTTTGTTGTACTCTTGTTACAATAGAATAAACAGAAACCAGACAACCAAACCAGTCAGGACAGAACAAGGGCCAAGCAGAAGGTATTCAGGAGCCACTAAAGCAACAGTGAACTTTAGGTTTCCCTGTGCTGCGCATGAGGTTGGCCAGATAGTTGACTGTATAAGACAAAGCAATCAATGGCAGAGAACAACATCCTGCAGGGGAACAAAGCAACTCTTGGGGGGCTTCTGCTGCAGCTCTGCTAGAACAGTGTTTGCGGAACATGACCTGCTGCTGCTGGGAGCAACCAAGCCAAGCCCACTAGATGAGGAGAGAGAGCCCCAGCAGCATGCTCCATTCCTAATAGCTATGCAGTTCCTTGGCCTTCATTTTTAAAGAGATGGACTGTAATTCTAAGCGCAAGAAAATTCTAAAACTTCTGAGGAGCACAGTGATTTCATGGAAGAGAAAAGGAAAAAACAATGCAACCTACAGGAGGTTTTCACAAACAAGACATTATATTACTTCCCTTTTTGCTGCAGTTCAGCAAGGTGAATTGCTTTGCTGCAACATTTGGATTAGAAACCAGCGTCAGACCATCAAAGGATATAAGACCCCAGAACACAAATTCCTTTCTGATAGCAGATCCTGAAACCACCTCTGCAGCTGGAAGAGCTGGAAAGCTTCATGCCTCATGCTGCATGAGGCACACCCGCCTGTGTGCTGCTGGAGGCTGGCTACAGAAGGCAAAGTATCCTCCTGTATTTATTCCAAGACAAAAACAGCATTTCGCACAAATCCCAGACAGATTTATTTTCCCTTTTTATTTAGGAAGGAGAGGCAGGATTATTTGTGGGTTCACCCCCCATCTGGTGCAGATTTACAGGCAGTAAGAATGAGTTTTGATTCCAATACATGTGTTGGATCAAGATCCCAGGGAGAAAGAAAAAACTCAATTTCAAGAAGCCACGTCTGTTCCCATTTCTGGCGTTGCCACACAGCACAAAGCACTCAAAGAAACAAGGATCCAAGGCATACATTGTTTCACAGAATATACATGTTAAAAGGACAAGTAGAAATATTACAAAATTAACAGAATCACTTTTAAAATATTTATATTTGTTGAACCGTTAAAAACAGACACAGAAGGAGGTAGCAAAGCTAACAACTTCCTGCTGCTCTAATTAGTGTTGCCTGCATGCACTGGGAAAGTTACCGTGGAACTGAATCTCTCAAAATCTTTTCTGGACAGGATTGTAGACAATTTGCAGTTTCTTTCTGACAATGCTATGTGAAGTACTGTGGCAAATCCACAGGCTCACTAACAGCTGTTTCATGTTGTCTGGCTTAACAAAAAGGCATTGAAAGAAAAAGGTTATCTGTGTTTTACTTCAGAGAGAAAGAAAGAGAGCACAAGAGGGAGCACAAGCACGCACACACCAGGGAGACCACACACAAATGTAACAGAATAGTGGGATGCTGCACTTGCCCTGCCACAGCAAATCCAAAGTATGACTGATCCCTGGGTGGCAGAGTTAAGACAATTTGGTATGAGCTTGGTCCCATGGATATGAACATAACTTGAGAAAGCTAAAAGCAAGGCATCAAAGGTGAAGGGAACCGCAATTCCACGTGGTGCGTGCATGTACTCTCTCTCACACCTGCTTTTTCAGGCTTTCTGAGGTCCCGTCAAGGTCAGTTCAAGATGATCTCCCATCCAATATGTAATAGCGATACATTAAACCTATGACTAGTGCTCCAAAGATGGGGATTAGCCATGTTGACCAGAAGCTATGGAGAGGAAGAAACAAAAACAAACAAACACACAAAAAAAGAAGAAAGTATTAAGTTAATAACTCATTCAGTATGTTCACTACTTGCTACATGTCTGTTTTCACCCATCTCCCACCAGCTCACAGACCGACCACTCAGGACACGGGACAGGACAGCTCTTGCCATCCCATGCTCAGGGCTCCCCTGCCCCTGTGAGAGGCCCCTGTGACTGCAAGGATGGCTTGGTTGCTTATAAAGCAGCAGCTGGGTTGCTGAACTTTCCAGCCTGGCACATACAGAAACCAATTTGAGTTTTTTGTTGTTTTCTTTTCTTAAATAAGCCAGACTGTCAATTTGTGCTATACAAACAGCTGAGTTGACTCAAGGATGGAAATTACTACAGCTACCCCACAATAAATCATCCTTGCTCATAAACCTGAGACCACAGGCACAGGCTCACCTTTAGCAGCCTCCTTCACAAAAAAAAAGTTCTGATATGAAAGACTAGGTTTGTGTTCTGGTTCCAAGCACTCCTGAATTTTCACCTAAACTGCACTGCTCACCATAAAGACCCTTCAAAAAATGCGCACTGCTGTGCTGCATCATGCCTGGCCTGCAGCAACTACCCAAGTATCCAGTGTAGTGCAAAGGGAATGCAGCAACAGTTGTGCGATGTGAACACACAGACAGAGAATTCAAGCTAAATAATCCCAGCGTGCCTGCTCTGCCCAGTGTGAACAGGGGACTTCTCACCACTGGCTGCACCTCCATCTCCACCAAGCAGGGTGCACAACTTGGCAGCTAACTCGGTGTGATGCAGTTTGGCAACTTATTTTGGAGTATCTCCTTGTTGGAAGGACAGTACAGTAACATCCCATTGAGTTGTTTCCTGCCTGCTAGAGCTAATCTGCAGTTCTACAAACGGAGAGTCCCATTCTCTCAATTTCTTATTTTTTCTTCTTTTTTTTAAGAAGGTACTATACCTTGCTTGTCCTGAGGATGTCCTATTTTGATCCTGAAAGAAGAAAGAGGGAGTTAGCAGGGAAAAAAGAAACATTCTAGGTCATGCTAATAAGACTGCAAAACTGGATGTGCAATTGCAAATGCAGAGGAAAAATAACCCTCCTCTTCCTTTTCTAAACATCCTCTCTGTCAGAAGCATAGATGCTTCTAGGGATGTTTGCCCTCCTCCCCACCTTCACATTCTTTCCATCAGTCCAAACCTTCCCACTCAGCTTTCAGCTTCATACTGGAACTCTCACCTCTCTCAAAAAATGGCCTTGAAACTGCATTGTTCATTTTATGTCATACAGAGGGTGACTGATGATCACAGAATGGTCTGAGTTGGAAGGGACCCTTAAGATCATCTAGTTCCGAGCCCCCTGCTATAGGCAGGGACATCTCCCTGTAGACCAGGTTGCTCATGGCCCCAGCCAGCCTGGCCTTGAATGCTTCCAAGACGGAGCATTGACAGCCTCTCTGGGCGGCCTGTTCCAGTGTCTCACCACCCTCACAGTCAAGAATTTCTTTCTAATATCTAGTCTAATCCTACCCTCTTTCAGTTTAAAACCATTTCCCCTTGTCTTGTCGCTATCTGCCCTGATAAAAAGTCCCTCCCCAGCTTTTCTGTAGGCCCCTTCAGGTACTGGAAGGCCACTATAAGGTCTCCTCGGAGCCTTCTCTGCTCCAGGCTGAAGAGCCCCAGCTCTCCCAGCCTGTCCCCATAGGGGAGGTGCTCCAGCCCTCTGATCATCTTTGGGGCCCTACTCTGGACCCACTCCAACAGCTCCGTGTCCTTCTTGTGCTGGGGGCTCCAGAACTGGATGCAGTACTCCAGGTAGGGTCTCACAAGAGCAGAGTAGGGGGGCAGAATCACCTCCCCCACCCTGTTGGTCACACTCTCTTGATGCAGTCTAGGATATGGTTGGCCTTCTGGGCTGCAAGCGCACATTGCTGGCTCATGTTGATAATCATTTCACCATGATCTCTTTTCCAAACCTCTGTCCACATCCCCACATCTGCTATCTTACTGCTTGGCCACTGACACATATAACTGCAAAGTTCTCTTCAAATCTTCCTTTACATACTGCCTGTCTCCAAACGTTCACACTTTTTTCTTTTTTCAAAAAAATTCTGAGAATTAAGTACTTTTTCCAGTCAGCTGAAAATTACTTTACCAATTCTACAACCTCTTTCTCAATGGCTGTTGCTGTTCTCCAGTATCTACCAGCCAAAAATCACCTTACTTGTCCATTCTGAACAGTATTACCTCCACTTGAGAATCATAGTGCTTTCTTTCCTGCCACAACACCCCATCAGTGGACGCTAAACGTTAACATTTAACTGTGGGGAGTTACCTCTGACCTGAGTCGTAAGAGTAGGCAGTCGCTACTTTTTTTTCTCCTGGTAAAAAATAAATAGGTGGGATCCACATTACTTCTGTTTAAGTTATACTTGGGTCCAGTTTTAAAAACAGATGTTGCACACCAGAGAAGGATCCACTGGACTTTGTTTAGAATAGGAAAATATTTGCAAAAAATATTTAACTCATATCCAGAAGCATTGCTCAGATTAATTTCTGTGCACATTTTAAGCACTTCATTCTGTTCATGAATGAGAGTGGAACCAAACAATATAACATTAAAGTGAATGCATAATCATGCAGCCCTGCTTTATAACTAAGACTAGGCTTTACCTAGCCTGAATTACTCTTTCTATGGCTGACTGTAATAAGCGAGTTCTCCCAAGGGCTTCAGTTGCTGCTCTCTCTGTTGACAGTTTCCTTTTTGATTCCCGGTACTCTGCAAGTGGCCCTGCTTCGAACAACATCTAATGAAAGCGTTGTTGAAGACAGAGCTGTGCCTGGTCCAAGCCTTCAAGCCAAGCAAGAAGAGAAGCCAGCTGCAAGACACATGTTTACCTCTCAGATGGTCTTCTATTTATTACCATTTCCCTCTCCTTGTCCGTTTCAAAGGCATTTTTGCAACGCCGTGTCCCATTCTAATCCAGGAGTACCTGAGTTTTAACCAACACCTATGATTTCTAGGGCAGTTAACAGAGAATTCTTGTTTTACAGCCAATCCCATGGTGACTGTGCCTGTCTCCTGGCTTGAATGTAACAACACTAACAGTTCAGTCATCAGGACATAGCAAGTACTGCAAAAACATAGTCTGTGGCTGAAGGTGTGGAAATAACATTGCTGATGTCAGAGGAGAGAAGGCACAAAAAACCGCTTCCATTTTCACACTGAGGTGCTTGCTGAGCTTCTGACCAAAAAGAAAGGAATCATTTGCTTGGAAGATTTATTCATTACTGTAGTTTGTAAGCATAAAGCCACAAACTCCACAGAGGGGGAAAAAAGGCAAAAAGAAAGAGCAAAATAAAAGATACGTGGTGACTTCTTTGTTCATTTTGTAAGCATAATATAGTTTCCTCAGCATTAAATAAAACAGAACAGTGAAACACCATTAGCTTACCTTAGAACCTCCCTTTTTACGATCATCCTGTCATGGGCAGAAAAAAAAGAAGAAAAAAAAAGAGATAAGCACTGACTTCAAGAGAAACCTGCAGTCATTACAGTCATTACAAGGGAATTGTTCTGTACACAGTCCTCATCATACCAGCAATTGCCTGGACTCTGGTTTTCAAAGCAGACATACCTACAGCGCCCAAAGGCACTGTCTTTGTAGTAGGCAGGAAGCTGGTATTTGTGTCATGCCCCTGTCATCTCTCACCCTCCTGAATTCTAAACTACAGACACGGGGAAGTTACGGTACTATCAGCTAAAGAGCAGCTGATATGGTTAGCTCCTTTAAGTGCCACCAATTTAACTGAAGGGAGAAACCTGTTCTGAACAGTGGGAAAAGAAAACAAATCTGGTTTTGTTCTCTCAGCAATGATCCTCTTTCCTCACCAGAAACCCTGGCCGACACAGGGACTGTATAAAAACCTAATTACTTACTGTGCAAGACTCATCTTGGTGTACATTTACTGGGTTACATAAAGGAAAGGCACACTTCTACACCATCTCATCCTGTATTTGAAAGAGGGCTGGTCCTTACCGGGTGGATCTCCCCTATGTAGTACTGCTTGAGCATCTCCCTGGCATCTGTGGAATGACCAACATCTTCAAAGCTCTCCGTAGCATCTCTGCCAGCTTGTTCAAGCAAAACCTCTTCTCCACCTGGATGCTGGAAGAGAAGACTTAAGGTGAGCAAAAGGCTGGGTGCAAAAGAGGTACCCAGAGTCTCAGCAGCCCTTCTGGCCCTTTTCATTCCTTATGACTGCCTCAAACCAACATCATCAATAATATCTACCAAAGATTCAGTCATCCAGCCTCTCCTTCAGGAAGTCACAAATAACAACACATGCTGCACAGCCTGGGAAATACCCTGCGTAAAATAAAAATCTTTCCAAAGAGGCGAATCTCCAACTTAACAGAAAAGCACAGCTTAGCCCCCTACGGCAAAGCCAACTCTTCTGCAATTCTGCAACCAATTTGGGCAAGAAAATAATACAGAAGAAAGGATATCCTCATGTACCTTTTCATAGGCATCACTGCACAAACCAGACTCCTTGCAGAGGAGCCTCTGCTGCATGATTTTTACATTAAGAACTTTTCTGAGACAACTCAGCTCTTAGTGAAGCACAAAACAGTGCTGCATTCACAGGCATCAGTGGAGGAAATGATGTTCTACTTCTTCAGATCCAACAAAAAAACAACAGTATTTGGCTGACAGCCTCTTTGTGTGTAGCCGTACAATGAGGAGTGAAGAACAAAGGGAAAGTACAGTGGCATAAGAAGCTACAGCTCTAGCATAGCTGCACCAGTACTGAACTTGATCCAGCATACAGCTACTCAATGACTGGTGGAGAAAGAAAAAAATACCAAAAAAAAAAAAATCCACCATTCGACATCACATACTGATTTCAGAAATTCAGGAGCAGCAAACATAGAAGCACCATATCCACAGGACACCCCCAACAACACTGGCATTGCTGGTGGTGGCAGACAGTCACAGACAAGACCAGGCAGCATGAACTGAAAAATCTCTAGTGCAGTGCTGTTTTCCTTGATGGGTTGGGCTCTCCTCTGCACTGTCAGTACCAGAATTCCAGGAACAGATTGGCAATAGAAAGCACTAACCACAAGGCCAGCAAAGTACAATCTATTTACAGTGTGTGTATGGGAAGGAATACTTCTGTTTAAACTACCAGCTAATCCAGTTAAACCAATAAAGTGATCAGGCTGCTGAGTCCACACACAAGGACTAACCCAGTTTTGCAGTGCTAGGCAACAGGCACTAAACGCGCAGGCTGAAAAGATGAGACTTGCTCAGTGCTGCCTGAAATTTCTCTAACAACTAGAAGCCTGGAACTGGAGAAGAGATGGTAGAGTAAATTTCACATTAAAGGACTAAAAGACCTGTTTTTCTCTGTAATGTCCTTTTCCTTCCCACAGACACAGAACAGTTGTTATTGCCCCTCTTTCTTCAGCTTGTTTGGTTTTTCTCCCAAAAGCCTAAATATTCTCACTTGGCTATCCCTCCTCATACCAAACATAGTCTGTGTGGACACAAAAACAGTTCAGTTGTTTACTCCAGAGAGTTGCTGCAGCCAACTCTCCAATCCCCATATCAGAGCTCTTTATTCTCAATAAATCCCTTTATTGGCCAGGTATGTAACATGATCAACACAGAGCTCTCTCAGCAGCCATGAAGGGCAAAGTCTGCAGCCCCAGGAGGCAGCCGGGCAGCAGTCAGGTATTAGCTCTCCTCAGCTGTAAAACCAAGCAAAGCTCCACTCTGCTGCTCCCCTTCAAGCCCAGCCACGTGTCCCACTGCCACTGCTCCCGCACCAAGGCTCATCCGATCTCAAAGGCAGCCAGGTCGGGGCTGCCATAGCAGAAAACCAGCCCAACAAAAAAGGCAAGGAAATGACTGTCTGCTGGTCATCGTGAATTAACTCTCTACAGACCTGGGTGCGTGAGAGTCAACAGGAGCAGGGGCTGCAGCAGGACCACCTTCGGTCACCTCAGCACTCTTTAGCTCACACTCTCAGACTTGGCTGTAGTGGTGGGATGCTGCATTTCGTTCCACGCAATGTGTGCAATTATCCAATTTCCGGAACACACTTGTAAAGATCCACTTGCAAAGAAATGAGGGGATAAAGGGCCAGCCATCTACTTTGAGATTTCAACAAGAACCCCTTTGGGACATCTTGATAGAAATCTCATTTCAGAACTGAGGTTTTTTTAAAGATTACCCTGCTTTCCTAGCCATCCATCCTAGAAGAGCAGACAAAACCCTGCAGTAACACGGAACATGGAGTGGCTATCCGCTTTTGGTGGGAACCCGTTATTGCATGTTCAAGGGACAGAAAAAGTGCAAGAGAAGAATGTTTACATGTTTGGTTCTGAAGCCTTCCTATGCACTTGCTAAATCTACAATAATTATTTACTCATGCACGTCTGTCCTTCGTTAGCATCACCAAGCCAAAGAAAAAAATGAAAAATTTTTGGAATATCTTATTTCTGACAGAACTCCCTAGTCTAGACACCCACAACTTCAGCCAGACAGTTCTTACCTTGTCATACCCAAGCACACGTAAAACCAGACTGTTTATACAAGAAGTAATTTACTCTGCCACAAAACTTCCCAAAGCTACAGCTCCTGCAGAAAAACATAGAAACTGAGAAGTGTGGCAAACTCTGAAAATAAAATGTACTTCCAGAAGAAACGACGACGAAAATAAAGCTCTCCTCCTTCTGAAAATGAACAGACAAAAGCCAACAAGAATAAGAGAGATGGGCCCAAGCGCAAGCCCTCTAAAGTCTTCCTTAGCAACAGTAATGTAACCCGGACCTCCCTGTCTCTGGAGTCTCTCACCTACAGTACGCATTAAGTACCTGATGACAGCAGCAGTAATAGTCTTGAGGCACCGGTTCTGGAAGGATATAACCAATGCCACTGAGCAGAGAAAACAGCTTTGCAGAGGGAACCCTGCCATCTGGGAGCGAAAGCAGCAGCCACCACAAGAACAAGGCGTTCCACACCCCCAGCCCCACGGCACAGGGATAAGTGGTTATCCTTGTCGCAGTCAGGAGGCTTAAGGGGGAATAAAACCCAAGATTTGCACAGTATACACAATACTTGGAGCTAAAGCAGATGATCTCAAATGAATCATTTCCATGTGATCTTTGAATCAAGTTCTCTGAATCCAAGACTGGCTCCCACAAGGCAGAGAATAGCAGCAGGACATTGAGTAACTCCATATCCACTCCAAACTTGAAATATGCACTGATGCTCTAAGGTGGCAGGTAAAATAAGTTTGTTCTTGATGACTCTCCCTCTAATTAGTATTTAGGAGCAGCTCATACAGTTCTCATGTTCTGTGTTCAGCCAGCAAGGTTTTTATTGGTGAAAGCCAAGGAGATGCTCTCTCTGTGAAGCCTGTAGAAGGGACATGTAGCAGCAGCAGTCAGAACTAACTGCACTGCTGACAGCACATGGCAAAGGCTTCAGAGAGTGCAACACAAAAACTTGATGCAGAAGGTGAGAACGTGGACTTGTCTGCAAACACCAAATGCCTCTCCACATGTGTGTGGCAGCTGCCATTACAGACCCACTACAAACTACAAATGAGTTCAGAAGCAACACTAAGCTCTGTGGTTAATTAGGTTGCTGGATCAGATAAGACAAAATCATCAGGTTGAGGAGAGATGCAAAAGCTTTAATTTCCAGCCACCGTTATTAGAGAAATATGCCATGAAAGGGAAGAGTATTTCTTTGCCATAGCAATGTGTCAGTACCATGCAGGCCAGAAAAACACCTACACAAATGGTGTTCATCAGCCACACATCCTTCACTACTTGTTGTAAGACATGAAGCAGGTTTCCCTAAGACTGTCTCCACAGTGCTGGAACAAGTCAGCGTAAGGAAAAACAGATCCCTGACATTCCTCCTTTGGTTTCAGACACACCTGAGTATGCAGGAATTATGTGCAGAAAGACAAAGATACTCAATATTGTTTTCTTACTGCTGGCACACAGATTTTAAGTTGGCTAGCTAACAGCTGACCTGCTGCACTGAGGCTGCAGAAATCATGAAGCAATATTCAACAATCTTCTAGCAGGGAGGCTTCTTACAGATAACGCAATTGCTCCGAGGCAACGCTCCAGCAGAATTCAGCAATCTTGTTCAAATAATCTATGGCCAAAGGCCAGAAAAGGCAGCAATTAAACACTGCTTCAGTGACTACACAGGATCAAGGGAAAACATTACCCACTGAAACTCCGATAGCTGCAGTTACAACAGCTTGGAGCTCGAAAGCAGAACAGTTTATCAGACAACTGTAACCTTTAAACAAGAAAAATGTTCCTGGTTCCGATCAGCTACACATTGTTCTCCTGTCACTGGACTGATTACAGTGGGATAACAGATATAAAGTGTATTTTTGCCAATAAATTAGGCCACGATCTATGTTTACAAGCTTTAGATAGCACAGACTGTTGCGCTAGCTATGCTACTACACTTACAAGAGCAGCCCAACTCTTCTTCGTTGCCCTAATCAAAGTACATTTTTATGTCACAAAAACATAAATGGGAGAAAGGGCTTGGGAAGGACAATGCAAAAATTTCTTTTCAAGGAAGCATCTAGGGCACTCCAGCCAAATCCACTCAAATTGCTGGGGTGGAATGAAGCAATTTTCTGGGCTCATTTATAAATACTGAAGGCGCTCCAAGGAGCAGGCTCCACATGCCACCTTAGCAGAAAGAGCAGAGATGAAGACTGACCACTCCACAGTGCCCGTGCTGTGAAACAGTGTCATACACACCATGGGGCTGCAGGTAAATACCTCGAAAATTGTGATTTTGAAGAAAAATCTTGAAGATTTTTTTCCTGTCTCTTAATTTTGAAAGCAATAAGCAGCAAGCATGATCATATACTGAGGCACACATACGAAAAGGCATGCGCTTCCTGCAAGTACCTTCCCAGCTTCCAGCTGTTTTTGGCTCTTCCTAAGCCCAAGGTGCTTTCTTATTTAGAAACAAATAGCGAATTGCTCTTCCTCGTTTTTGTCCTGTCTTGCCCTGAATCTGCCTAACCTTCTTGCATCCACAATGTCCTTCGGCAAGAATGGTCTGCTCCTGCCATGCGAAGAAACATTGTTTTGAAACAGGCTCCAGCCAGCTTCCGTGATGCCCTCTGTTTCTTGTACTGAGTGTTTAGAGGCAGGCAAACATGAATGCTTTCAGAAACCCACATAATAATAAATGTTTAAAATCCCCCCCGCCACCCTGCCCATTTCATTTGGTCAGCAGAGCTAGCCGGGCACAGTGTAGTGCTCTGCTCTCAGCACTGTGACAGGTGCCAGATGACAGGTTGGCCCAATGCCAGGGAACTCAAACATGGGGGGGTGGGTGTGTAAAGAGGCAGTCAGCTGCCCAAACTGCTCACATACCAGCTGGGCTAGGAATGTGAGTACCTTCATTCTGCTCGTAGCTCCACTGCTCAATGGCTTCCCGAGCTAGTGCCGCGCTTACTAGGGTTGCCTTCCCTTCCCTGCTCTTTACAGTACAGCATGTATATTTTTGTGGATGTACACAGCTAGGTGTACAACCAGTCCTCCATCTGAGCTAGAGCTGTGGGCTGTCCTGTACAAGAGCTGGTGTCAGCTGATGACTTGCCATGCCACTGCCCTGCCAAGCACCCAGCAGCCACGCTTCCCCGAGTCACCATCCCACTGTCCCACATATCTTTCCTTCCAGCCTTCCTATGGACTGGGTGCCTGGAGCCCCCTCACATATCAAGTGCTCAAAAACAACAGCTGCTCAGCAGGCTGCTTTTCAGATCCTCCACCTGACAGAGGCACCTGTAAACACTGCTAGAGTATCGACAGCAGGCAGAGGTGAGCAAAGGAGCTAGAGGCCAGAATTCATTTATGGTTCTGAAAGAGAAAGCAGTAATTTTGGGTTTAAAAGCTGTAAGCAGTGAAAATCTGACTACAGCAAAGGCCATCTCAAGCCACCATAGTAAAAGACACTGAAATTCCTCATTTGTACACTGACATACCTTAAAGGCTCTCTTAAACCAAGCGCTGGGAGGAAGACTCAAAGCACAAATCAGATTCAGAATGAAGCATTATGACGCTAGACCCAAAGAACAAAATAGATCATGTCCAACTTTATTTATAAACACTGGGAAGCTACACAAGAAAGCCACTACTTCCAGCTGCCTGCCCACTGTAACAGAGCTGCCATGTTATCAGTCTCCTCCTACCTGGAAAGCCTCTTATACCTCACCGAAGGAGTTCGTCATTACGTGTGATGCAATGAGTACATAGCAGACATGTTTTAATCATATATGCCTCGGGGAAAACAGAAGTTTAATTTACACAAGCAAAACCAGCAAGCAGGAACTTGAAGATTTTTAATGAAGTGTTCTCCTACAGCCAGCTCGAACCAGCTCTCATCCTTACCCTATGCATACTACAGAGGGCTCAGCATTACTTTAATCTGAGACAAAAACCCTTTGACATTTTGTTAGCATTTCTTCCCACTCCATTTTTAGCTCCAAACAGCAAGACAGAGCTTTCAACTTTCTTAGAAGCAGAAGGTGAAGGCACTGAGTCTAAACGCAATTTTTATCCCTGCAACCAAGGGAATTAGAGATGTCACAACGAACGAAGCCTGCGGCCCCTCCAAGCCGCTTTCGCACGGCTCCGGGGGCGGGGTGCCCGCTGGATCTGACCGCAGGCCGCGGCACGTCCCCTGCAGAGCGGGGACCTCCGGCAGGCGCGGGCCTCCTCTTCTTCCTCCTCCTCCTCCGCGTCCTCCTCTTCTTCTCCGGAGCAGTCTCGGGACACAGAGGGGCCCATGCCCCGGAGCACCCCACAACCCGCAAGGCCCTGGCCCCCAGCCCGGCCCTTCCCTTGGCCCGGCCCGCCGGACCCCGCCCCGCGCGGCCTCACCTCCTCCAGGAAGCGGGTGACATCGTAGACGCGCCCGTGGATGACCAGCCAGGCCTCGCGGTTGGAGTTCCGCTTCCCCACCTCCTCCAGCGTGAACACGGGCCCGGCCGCCTCCGCCGCGCAGCCCCCGGCCTCTGTTGGCTTTCCGGTCTCCATGCTGGCCACCGGCAACTTCGCGGAACGCGCGGTTCGGCCCGCGGCGGCCGCCGTAGCGATGTCGGAAGGTGCCGCCCAGCTCCTGCGCCCGACGCTAACGGCTCGCCGCCGTGCTGGGCCGAGCCCGCCAGCCAATGAGGAGCGAGTGGCCCCGGCGGTGGGGCACGGATCGCAACCAATGGGAGAGCGCCGCACCGGGCGCGGGCCAATAGCGAGCGGCCAGAGCGGGAGGGCGGGAAGGCGGTGCGCCTCACCTCAGGCAGCCTGACCCCGCCGTCCTCCCCGGAGGCTGAGCTCGGCGGGGGACTTGGGGTTCCAGTGCCTCGCAGAACGACTGCTCCTTCTGTAAATAAAGCAAATGTTAATCTCATACATCTCAACATTGAGCTAGTGCTGTAACGCTCCCGGAGTGCTGCCTTGTTACCCGTTCCTGAAGGTCTGCTCCCTCACAGGCACAGCGGGCAGGGTTAGGGACAGACTGGAAGCCCGGGAACCCGGGCAGTTTGTAGAGCCAGTGCTTTTCACGTGTGAACTCGCCTTCACGGCTGTGGTTTGTTTGTTCTAATGCAGCAGAAATGCCCTGTGTGGAAAGAAGCGCTGATACTGTCAGTAACGTGGGATAAAGGTTAAAGGTATATGCAGTACTCAGGCACTACACACCTGCACGGTGGGGGTTCTGAGAGGCACTCAGGCAAGGTAGCACAGCACACAGCGTGCCTCTTCCCACAAAGGAGGGGCTGGTGGCACACTCAGTGGGTACAGCACAGTCAGTGGTTTGGGGAGATATTGCCCTGCTGATGTTTGCGCTCTATTCCAGTTCTGTTCTCGTATACAACCTTCATAAAGGGCTGAAGTTCTGAGCTGAGACCTGGTATGGCCTCTGTTTATCACACACTGGCTTATCCTCACCTTATTCTGCTAGTTTTATACAAGGAAATGAGAATCAAGATGCAATCAAAGAAGTGGTAAGGAAATAAAGCTACTGTGTAAGGTGTACGAGGTAAGGTGTTGGAGGCACTAAAGCCAGGTGAGTCACATGCATTGGACTCGTCTCCTGCTTTCCATTTATTCTCAGTCTCAAAGAGTAAGCTGTAAAACTGATGTTTCACCACAGTTCTTACTCATACTCTGCTGGCATGGGGCTGCATCTCTCAGAGTCTGGGAGTGCAGCAGCATGTGGCTGCACACACCAGCTCTGCCTTTGCTCTGTTGCTTTATTGAATCATAGGTTTTGTGTGGACAACCTCTACATTAAACTCTGTTCCTTTATGGGCGTGTACTTAGATGACCATAAAGCTGGTATACTTCTCCATCTCTCGGTGCTTTCATCTATGATAGCTTTCTTTTTAGCTGCTGATGTCACACTGTTCTTGAAATCCTTGGCCCTTTTTGTCTCTCTAGCTTTGTCACAGTCTGGAGGGCACAGCATCCTCTCCATTTATTTCAGAGTAACACGGATCCTCCATATGTAACTGCAGGGTCAAGTATATTCTCTATTTCAGCAAGTTATACATGTACTCAACCAGATTTTTGTAGACTGTTAACATCTTTGCCTGTTCTGAAACTTCTTCACAGTTACTTAATCAATAGCCATGTCTTAAAGCAGCTTAAACCTTGAGCTTGTTCTTCCTCTTTCAGTCCTTCTTGTGCATCTCTTTTCAGTCCTTAAGGATGCGTCTTCAATTTTGCCTGTAATACAAGCAGTCTCTCTGGCATAGAAGTACTAATGTCACATAATCTTTCAGTTTCCTTTCTGTGGAACACTTTTAAGGGGGAAGCTCTCCTTGCTCTCATCAAGTTATGTCCTATAAACTCATTTTGAGATTTCATCATCTTGCAACCTTGTTGCCACAACATCCCTCTCCCTAGCCTTGGCAAGTGCAGTCATGCCCCATTTCACACAGAGGGCTGTTGTAGAGGTTATTCTACCCTTGCTTTGGCCAGGCTACTCATCTTTGCGTTTTTCTGCTAGGTCCATCCATGCTGCAATGAGATAGAAAGTACAGCAATAATAGCAGAGTAGTACAATCCTAGGCTGCAGCAAATGAGAATAAGCCCAAATATAGTAGCCAGGGACACAGAAACAAAGGAAGAAAAACTACTCACCCTTAGGAAGCTACAGGTAGACAGAAATCTCTAGAAAAACACCCTCACCTCCCCTGCCAACCCTTAGATGAGGTCTGGGAAGGGGTGCATCCTGGCTCCACCCCTCCTGATCACTCAGGTGCATTGCTTGCACCTGAGCTCCCCTGGGTTGGCCCTGCCTTCCCACCAGGTGCTCCATCACTGCTTCAGGACGTGACTTAGCATTTCTGCTACACACAGGCTGCATCAAAAATAATGTCCCTTTCTCTAGACCCATTCAGCATGTTGCTGCCTGTCTTAGTTTCATTAGGAAGCATTCGCCTTTTGTGTCCAGTTGGTTCACAGCATCATTTTCTGCAACATGTGATAAACTTTTGAATAAGTGCCTTTGTACTTTCATCTCTGCAGCTTGCATGCTTGGAGGGTTTTTCCATATATTCTTCAAGACAATTGCATTACCCTTCTCAGCAGTTCCTGTTTCTACTCTGACAACAGTTTTGTTGCTATTTTTCTGTAGCTATCCACTGTCTTTCCAAGACTACCTGGCACAGTATCTCTTCTGCACTTGTATGCAGTACAGTGGGATCGTGGTCCAGGACAAGGCTTCCAAGGCACATTAACAATACAAACTCTGATTGTGGTGAGAAACGACTTCTGTATTTATTTGATGAGCAACAGAATTCAATCACTGCTCCCCGTGACCATTATCCAACAGAAGTCAGAAATCTACTGCATGTCTGTTCAGGGTGCAGGCCTTTTGGGGCAGATGCTGTCTTCCCCTTGGTGCAGCATTGAGCACGCAGCGGGTGCACAAACACACAAGAGAGAAAGGAGTGCATGGTGACCAGAATGCCCCCAGTAATTTTCCTATTTTGTTTTCCACTATAAATCGAGCAGAAGGACAGACACGAGACCTCAGCAACGTGTAGATCTCGTTCCCTGGAATGTTTTCTTTCATCTGTAATCGCTTCATCAAAATCCATAAATCAGCTAGTTAAGTCTGAAAAGCACAAGCATGACTGTAATTTGTGTCTTCCTGTCCAGTGTTTCTTTTGGCACACAAAACACCAAACCTTTTCCTGAAAGGGAATTGATGGTGACACTGGGAAAGGATTCAGTGAAAGTGGACAGCAAGGCTCACAGCATTGCTGGTCTCACTTCCATAATCCCTGCTTCCTCTTAATTCATCAAAGAAGATTGAGAGAGCATAACAATGGCTTGTAGTGCTGTGGCTACTCTGGAAATCACTAGTACAAAATCATTTTCCAGTGGTGGATGCTGCTAGCACACTGTTGGCACAGGCAGGCCAGGAGACCTCGTGGGAGCTAAGACTTATTTGAGATGCCAGGACTGCAGCCCCTGCCACGTGCCCTGGTAGCAGCAGAGCTGGGGGGATTAGCAGCCTCGCAGCTCTCTGCCACAGTGACTGCTGACACCTGTCAGCATGATTGTGCTACGGTTCCTTCAGCTGCTGCTGTCAGAGAGATCACAGGGGCTGTAAAAATCCCATCAGTCTCCTCTAGCCTGGAGCAGCTTGATTTCCTAGAGTAGGGAGTGAGATACTGAGCTGTGCTGAGGCTCTAGTGGAATGGCAGGGAGGTGCTGGTGGGTATCACAAGGGCAGTAGCACTGCTGGAAGCAGGGGGCTCGGGAGGCCAGGCCTAGTAAGCCACAGATATGGTGCTTTCCTTGAGTTCCACAGGGCTAGAGGAGGCAGGCAGCCCTTGCATGGCTGTGCCCATGTGGCTAAGGGAGAGTGTTTTCATCATTTCACTGGAGAGAGGGCTCCAAGGACTCTTTTCTGTCTCGCAGCAGAAGTAAATGCAATTGCTCAAAACCCTCAGATCAGGGAGAGCAGTGAAGTTCAGGAGTCCCACCTTGCCCCACGTCCTTACATGCTGTGACACAAAAAGAGCTCAATCATGTTACTCGTGCAATTTCATACAGTGAAGTATCCTAATCAAAGCACGTTGCTCTGTCATCTTGTCTCGGCCCAGGAAGCAGCCGTCCCTATCTCCCTCTGCAGCCTTCCTACCACAGCCACGCTCACCATGCTGGTCGCGTGACACCATCCCCTTGCACAGCACCCTCTGACCCGTGCTGCCTGGGGCGAGCCACTGCCACTGGGCCTCACACGATTATTTTTATCTCCCTTTGTTTGCCAATAAAATCCCCTCCCAGTTTTACTGTTTTCCACTTGACACGCGGATTTTTCTCATGTGCGTTTCCTTCTCCTCTGGCCAGGGGTGGAGGGAAGGGAGTATCCTGGATAACCTCACGTGATAGGAATTTTCATGTGCTTTTCCACCTGAGGTGAAGCAGCCTCTGAGATGAGGCACGGTGCAGTGGCAGGGCCCCACGGCCCCAGGGACAGCTCGCAGCACCAAGGCTGGCTCTGGCAGCGTGCTTGTACTGCCCTCTCACTGGATCACTGGATCACTTGCTGGATTCCCTGTGACAGGGAGCATTGCCCATGGTGCTGGCAAATGCCATCCAGACAGAGCTAGACAGACTGGAGCAGTAGGCCCAGGAGAACCTCACGAGGTTCAACAAAGCCAAGTGCCCTGCTGTCAGTACAAGCTGGGGGGCGAAAGGGTGGAGCACAGTCCTGCCAAAAAGGACTTGCGGGTACTGGTGGATGGCAGCTGAACATGAGCCAGCACTGTGCCCTCACAGCCCAGAAAGCCAACAGTACCCTGGGCTCCATCAAAAGCAATGTGGCTAGCAGGGTGAGGGAGGGATCCATTCAAGGTCAGGGTGGAAGGGCTTGTGAGAACCATGGGTGTCCCTGTTCATTGCAGGAAGTTGAACCAGATGGCCTTTAGAGGTCCTTTCCAACTCATCCAATTCTATGATTCTAGGACCTCTCCAGTAACAGGGCTGGGCAAGGGGCTTGGGAGTGGCTGGGGTATGAGCAGTGGATAAAAGCTTCCTAGAAGCACCGAGGGGCGCCTTTGGGCTCGGCCGCACCTCCTGTCCGCCAGGGGGCAGCAGCGCGGCGGGGCTGGTGCGGGGCACGCCGGTCATCGCGGGATGACTTCTCGCGATAAAGCTGCAGCGCCGGAGGGGAGGGCGGGTGGCTGTTTTGGCGCGGTGTTGTCGTCGCTTCCGTCTATTGCCGCGCGTCACTTCCTGGCGGGATGGCGGCTAAGCGGTCGCGGGCCGCAATGGAGGAGCAGGAGAAGACATCGGTGCGGGGCGACGACCGCGAACAGGCGGTCAACCGCTGGGTGCTGCAGTTCTACTTCCACCAGGCTGTGGCGGCCTACCGCACCGGGCGGAACCGGGACTTCCGGCAGCTCCGCGATGTGATGCAGGGTGCGGGGGGACAGGTGCTGGGCAGGGGGAGGCCCGGGGCGGGGCTGGGGTAGGCCGGTCCCGCAGTAACCCTCTTTTGTCCCGCAGCGCTGCTTGTGCGGCCCTTGGAGCGGGAGCCGGCAGTGGCCCAGATGCTGCGCGTCATGCAGTTCCTGTCGCGGATCGAGGAAGGCGAGAACCTAGGTGGGTCCCAGCGGGGTCGGTTACCCGACGTCAGGCGGTGCCTCTGTGGGTTTATGGCTCTCCCAGGGGAACTTCCTGTGTAGGAACTCCGCCTGTTCTCATCGGTAGCTCTAGAACTTGTGATCAAACAGAACATTTCTGTGTCCATTTTTCAAACCATGGGCTGTGAATTTTTGTAGATTGCACCTTTGATAAAGATACGGAGCTCACTCCTCTTGAGTCAGCAATTGGAATCCTGCAGCTGATTGCAAAAGAATTCAGTGTGCCTGAAAAGAAGATAGAATTCATCCACAAAGTACTGAAGGAAGCTGTAAGACCTTTTCTAATAAATACACTGCTTGTGTTTTGTGTTCATGTAGTTTCCTGAGAACAACAGTAGTTACATAACATGAGCAATCATAGTTAGCAGTGGGTTGGGTGCAAATGCATACCTTCAGTGTGTACTTCTTGATCATTTACTGTAGAACTGAACGCTAACTTGCACAGAGAGCTAAGCAGTTACCTATGTGCTATGGTGATTATTGCACGTGCTTTCCCATTTAGAGTAGAGTTAATGCAGTATCAACAGAGAAATTGGTCTTTTTTTCTCTCATAGGCAGTTATTGTCTGCATAAAAAACAAGGAGTTTGATAAAGCTTTGGCAGTTTTGAGGAGACATATGGAGAAGGATACTGGAAACCAGGTGAGTTGGCACCTGAATGAAAGATGGATGAGGGCCGTGATGGCTCATGGGATATTATGGAGCATTTGTGACTTCTGCCATAGCCATAAATTTCACTGTGAGGGAAGCCCCTTGGGTAAATCTGGAAAAGAGGAGAGTAGGAGTAGTGAAGTGAAATGAGTTCTCGAAAGATAAACCCTCAGCGCTGAGCATTTCTCCAGTCTGTTGGTTGTCGCTTCAGAGTGTACTCTTCACACGTGTTCCTTCATTCGTTCTTTGCCTCAGGACAAACTCAAGCTTACGTGCTAGAGCAGGAGCTGCCAAGGAGGGTGGGAAGAGGCCTCACTCCTGTCTGTAGGCAGTGTACTATCTGGGGCACTGGAAGCAAACAGAATTGCTGAAAACAGTTGGATCTCCTCTTCTTCCAGCCTTTTCCTAAATTTAGGTCAGTGTAAATTATTTGGGCTTACGTAGCGTCCAATAGGAAAGGCACCCAGACCCGCTTCCTCAGGTTGTCGCTTTTAGGCCAAATAACTATTTGGAGCATTCTTGCCTCCTTCAGAAAAAGAGGACAGAGCTGCAGACTATCATCAGGGAGAAGAATCGTGCTCATCCAATAGTCAAAGATTTCTCATACGTAAACTTCCAGCAGAGTATGTTTCAGTTCCTGAAGGCCTACGTGGATACCTCAGAGCCTCTGCTAGTAACGGTGAGTGTCTGCCCTGTTCACGTCCGTCTGACTCTGTGCTGGCTTCTGCCCTCGTGTGCAGTAGGACAGGGCATGAAATAGAATCTTGGGGAGAATTCTCACCTTTCTGTGAGACAATTAAATGCAGTAATTTGGCTTGAACATGCAAAACTGTTACAGAGTTTAAGCACCTAGTTAATAGTGGATTAAATCTGAAATACTTTAAATCTGTTCTAGAAAGTTTAAACTGTTGTAGATGCTTTTCAAACTGTTACAGACGTTAATTGGTAGACATGAACTCTGTACGTAGTGCTCAGTGAGGTCTCCTTAGGAGAGCATAAAATTGAATGATGTAGCAGTGAATTATCATTATAATGATTACATGCTTTATTTTTTCCTGTCAAAGATGATGAAGAATTCATCATGCCTGAATTCAGAATGTGCTGAAGAACCAAAGCGCTCATCGATGATTCCTGAGTCTCCAAGCAGGGCAGAGGACCAGGAAGAAGCTTCTGAGCCCTTAAGAAGGGTAAAGCACTCAGTGGGAACTCTAAGGCGTGCAGGAACTGCAAGAGATGTGAGAGCTCCAAGCCCCCCTGAAATGGCAAAGGACCCAACAGGAGCTCCAGAGCGTGTAGATACCGTGGAAGATGTGGTGAGAGCTCCCCACCCTGCTGAAAGTACGGAGGATCCAGTGGGAGCTCCAAGATGTGCAGAAACTGCAAGAGATGTGGTGGGAGCTCCAAGTCCCTATGAAATGACAAAGGACCTGGTAGGAGCTCCAGAGTGTGCAGAAACAGCCAGAGATGTGAGAGTGCCCAGCCCTGCTGAGAGCACAGAGGACCCAGTGGGCGCTCCAGGGCATGCGGAAACAGCAAGAGATGTGGTGAGAGCTCCCAGCCCTGCTGAAACAGCAAAGAACCTAGCAGGAGCTCCGGAGCATGCAGAAACAGTGAAAGACACAGTGAGAGCTCCCAGCCCTGCTGAAAGGAGGAAGGTCCTGGTAGGAGCTCCAAAGCATGCGGAAACAGCCAGAGATGTGGTGAGAGAGCCCAGCCCTACTGAAAGGACAAAGGACACAGCAGGAGCTCCCACGCCTATGAAAAGTGCTAGTTACTCAGCGGTTTCTGAGCCTAGAATAGCAGCTGTTAAGAACTCGAAAATTTTTTCTGTACCTATGGAAATATCTGAACAACCAGCAGCTGCAGCTCCAGTGCATGCAGGAGTGTCCTCCGGGGATTTGGAAAGGTGGGCGGAGAAATCTGGCCCTGTGCTGTAGATAAAATTTGACTGTGCTAGGTGGCCTTGGCAGTGTCCATAAGGAGGGTGGGCAGAAGGGTTGGGATTGCCTTCTTTAATAGATTTTACTTGCACCCTAGGGTCATAGTGAATTGGTGAGGGTCACAGCATGGGGAAAAGACTGATATCAGTGAAGTGGAACCATTTTGGTGAAAGACTTACAAGCTGCTTAGTTTTGTTTATTTTGTAGGAGGCCCTTTAGAACTGTAACCACGTACGGAATTTCTGTTCTGAGAGAAGCTTTCAAGATGCTGTCGGACTGCCCGGATTCAGATGCACTCTTCAGTGAACTGGATGAAACAGACTTACCTTCCCCCCAGCAAATGTCTCCTTCTGTATCCCACAGAACCAAGAGACGGAAAGAAGAGAAGAATCAAGGTTCTGAGACCTTAGACTCTCCTGAAATAACCCATAAGAGCAAACGTTTGTTCACCATAAGCAAATTGATCTTGGACCAAGGCAGCCCTTGCAGCAAGTCAAGTGAAAGCCCAGACTCTTCCCAGGAACGAGTTGTATCTTCTGCCTGTAGACTTGTTCAGGAATTGCCTGACCAGCCTGTATCTACTGAAAGGTTGAGTATGAAGCCTGTCTCTTGTGCTATGATCAAATCTGCACCTGGTATTTTCATGTAGAACAACTTTACCAAAGTGAATGACAAAAACCTTTCTGTAATTTGTGTATATTGCCATCCTTGTCCACTAGCATATGTGGTAAACTGTTGTTATAGCTTGCTGTTTGGTTACTAGAGGTGACAGTGGTCCAGCAGCAGTCAGTCATAGGTAATTCTGACAGTCACACGGTGGGGGTAACCTTTCTGCCCTTTGAGAAGCAGAATCTCAAACTCTCTTTTTCTGAAACACATGTTGGCTAAGAGGCTCGTAGTTGTAGCTTTCTGACTTTCTGGAATTTGTTACTGCTTACCTTATAGATGAAATGGCTGCTGTAAAGGAGGTAGAGGGATTTTAGATTTTTAATTTTTATAAGTATTTCCTACAGAAAACAGCAAAGTGTGCTCACTGGCAGAAGTCTGAGATTAATACTGATACAAGACTCTTAAGCGAAGTCTCACAAGTATCTCCTTTTGCAAGCCGTAGGAAGGGTGTGACAGCCTCCTGCTTCAACTGCTGTTCTTTGGTTAGCAAGGATGCACAGCAGACAGCAATAATACTTTGGACCTCCAGGAGTGAAACTGGGAAGATTGTTTGAGGAGAGCTTTGTGTTCAGGAGTAATAAATCACAATTTCCCATGGTTTCCTGGCTGAAGATTGCTAAGAATCTAAGGTTTAGTTTTTGAAGGTAGGCAGTATGGATCTTTGTGTTCTGTGTAGCTTCTCTTCTCTGGAGACACGTTGTCTTGCTCTGAAACACAAGAGTGGCCTCAAGCATCATGTACTATGATGCCGTGTGCGTTAGTATGAGCAGCGATGAAATCTCTCGAGTGTCTTGCCCAGGGCTAAGCTAATGACCAGAGATGACACTGAGACTTTATTTTTGTCCAGCTGTATGGGGTGTGATAGCTATGCATGAACTTTGGGAAGTATTTCTAAAGTGCCTAACTTAATTTCACATGTTTGTGTTTGAGACATGGAAGCAGGTGACAGCACTGAGGCACCTCTAGTTCAGCTGCTGTCAGTGTTAATAGTGGAAACTTCTAAGCGATGCTTAGAAATGCTACAGGCTTCTTGCCCCGAGCTGTTGTTGAGTTAGTGCTGTATGTGATGGCCTGGAAAGCTCAGTGCTTGTTGGTTTGCTGGTGTTGTTAATATGAGGTTGTTTGGCTTTGTAAGTGCAGATTACGGAATACAATATGCCACTTGTTGAGTATGAGATAGAGGCTGTAGCCTCCAGCAGGGGCTCCTAAGGACTCATCCCCACTTTGAGGGGAATGGAGGGGGCGGCTTGTTTACACATTGCTTTGTGGTGTGTTTTTCTGCATTGCTTGCCTGCTGTGCTCTAGCTGGCCCTGCACTCCTCCACCAAAATCTTACTAGCCATTAGCTGAAGTAAATGCTTGCCTGCTTTCAGATCCTCTCAACCAAGGTGGAATAGTTCCTATTGTGAAGAAGGAAAAGACAGCTGGAGTGGTGAAGATGAGCTCTTTGCAGATGCAGGTAAATACAGAGCTGCTGTCACAGGTGTTAATTGATGATAATCCTGGTTTTGTGTTTTGTCTGTAGATGCCTTGCTACCTTTTGTGTCAGATTTATGATTTCTGGTTTAAAAAAAAAAAAGATCAGCTGCCCAATGCTGAGATATTTGAGTTTTGTGCCTCTTAGCTTGAAACATGTATCAAGCTCCTGTTCAACTTTTAGACTAATTGTGCTTAATGTAAAGGATGCAAATATTGGAAATACATCTCCTTTCCTTTTCCTGCTTTATAGTCATGAAATAAAGGTTAAGTTTACCTTTTCAGGCAGATGAATTTTCTGGTGAAACTATGTTTGCAGCTACATGGATGGCTTAGCTGGCACTGCTAGTTAAAAGAAGTGGATGAGGGTCTGGAATGCCAAATTCCAGCCTCAGCACAGAGTATAGCAACATCCTGGAGTTGCCCCTGTTCTTGACATACTGACTAGTTTGAAACAAAACAGATCTTATTGGGAAGCTTTCCATAAAGCAGTCAGGGTTTAAAAGAGAGGGATAAAGGAATTTAGTTTTATTGTATGTCATGGGATTTTCTCATTGTAAGTAAACTGCAGAGCTTGGCAGTTAAGCCAGACGCTGTCTCTTAGAGGTGTCTGTCCTGACATTACATTGTTACACAATGTAATTTATTGTTTTGCTTTTCAGCATTCACTGAGACAAGCAGCAATAACTCTACAGTCTATGGTTCCAAGAAACAGGTAATGCTAGAGCTCTTGCAGCCTTTCTGTAAGGTTTGAAATCGGAACATGTCTGTAGAGAAAAGCAAGCTGTAAAATGATTGGAAAAGTTGGTGAGAATACTCTGGTGCAGTCCCCTGCAGCAGGCTGAGCTGCTACCATGCACGCAGGTGGGGCTAGAGAGTGGTTCTTGCTGAGACCTTGCAGCATTGAGGCTTGGTTAGTTCTCTGGGTCTTTGTGTTTACAGAGCTGGTGTGAGTTTCTCTCTTTCAAAAAAGATTTGATAGTTGGCTGCGGTTCTGTGCCTCCCGTATATCAGGTATTGGGTACTTGAGCAAAGCTGCTCTTGCCTGGTGCACAGGATGCAGAAGTGGGTTTGCGAGCATTGGAGAGGTTCAGCATCTTGTTCAGGTGAGGGACGTACATGAGGCAGCTGTTACCTTCCAAGAGCTCCTAACAACTGTCAGCCTTACTTGCCGGTGAATGGCTGCTAGCTCTTACGCAGCTGTACACAAAGCAGTGCTTTTTGCCCTTTGACTGCTTTCTGCAATTGTGCTTTATTTGCCTCCCATGCAAAAATTCAGCAGACTTGACCTTGCAATTATAACACTGCCTCTGTGCAGCTGTGTGGGAGGTAGGCATTGAGTACTCTGTACCTCTGCTGTTGCATCAATGGATAATTTCTCTTCTGTGTGATTAAGATTGTGTTTTGGGAAGCAGAACTACTCAAGCTTGTGCTAGAGCTTGGTGTTATTCTTATCTCAGTGATAAGTGATTTTTGGATGTTTGTGTGCTTTTGACAGAACAGTTCTGCCTTTCCTCCATGTTCCTAGCACAGATGATAAGGGAAAACTAACTAGGAAGGAGATGTTCTGCTGAGAACTGTGCTCTATAACTCCTTTATGAAACTGTACTCTAAACTCACAGAATACTGCTTACCTGCTTTTTTTAGAAGTGGACAGTACAGGAAAGTGAGTGGATCAAAGATGGAGTGAAGAAGTATGGAGAAGGGAGGTGGAAGACCATTTCTGAGAAATACCCCTTCCAGAACCGCACATCAGTGCAGATCAAGGATCGCTATCGGACCATGAAAAAGCTGGGAATTGCCTAAAGTTGGGGACCACGGGATCCTTAGTATTAAAATGTTCTTGCTCTTGAAAGGTTGATCGTAGCAATACTAGCAGCAAAGCTGCAGTGCACTTCCCTGGTGTGCGTGGTAAGCCCCTGTGTGTTGTCATACCAGAGGCTGCTGCAGCAGGTGGTTCTTCTCAGATGCGGTTTCTGAGGAGCCTTGTGTCTCGAGTTGTAGCTGCAAGGTTTAGGTCTTCTGCAGTTGGCAGAAGCTGCAGTTTGATTGCATGTGCTAGGAGATGGCCTGGATTGGGACTTCCTTTACCTACCTGACAACTGCAGCCAACGTGATAGGCTGCTGAGATGTCTTCTGTTTTGCCATTTGACAATATCTGGGTTACCGTCAGTGGCTGTTTTTATGTTTTATTTGTCTAAACTGTTGGAGTTTTGCTTCATCCATTTGTACTCTCTCCTTTGGAGAGGCAATGCAGTCCCACAATTTCTGGGAAGAAGAAGTTTAGGCAAGGCAATTTTTCTCCCAGAAATATTTTTGTGGATGTCTAGCTGGCAGGTGGGACTCTCCCTCCTAGGTTTCTGAGACTTAAGCAACTTTCTTTTTTTTTAGTAAGTAAATATTGATTGGTCCCATGTTAAACAATCCAGTGCTTAATGATGTTGATTATGACTTATTGTCTCCTTCCTGGTAACAGCATCCTGTCTGCAATCGCTGCAAGCATGTGAGCCCTGAGGGTACTGTTTCTTACCTTCAGGTTACTGAGCGGTATCTTCTATAAAATAAAGTTCTTTTCTGATGAGTTTCAAGAGTTGTAAGATGTGAATTTGTACCTCTCCAATAGCAGGGAGGCAGTTTGGAGCCCTGGCTGTGTAGTGACCTGTCTGTTTGCCTGAGTGTGCTGGGATGTTGTGTCAGCAGCAGGTGGCAGGGGGTGGAACAGGGATACACTGAAGGTGTGAAGTGCCACTTCCCGGGCACTGAAGTCTCATGTCTCTGAACTCAGATTGGCATTTCCTAAAAGCACACTGCTGGCTATGGGTGAGAGTGACTGCGTATAGAAACCCTCAAAATGTTGGGGAAGCCCAGCCAGGCTTGTTGCTTTTCTAGTTATCCCACGGCCTCTGGACTTACAGCTGGAGGCTTCATGTGTGCTGTGAGCTAATGCACAAAGCCAGGCAGCATTGCGTGGAGCCGCGTGGGAGCAGAGGTGCCAAGGGGACTGCCTGCCTGGCTGTGTGGCAGCTGTAACCTACACCAACACCATGAAGTTGGATCTGGAGGGATTACTGGAATAGCGCCTGCTTCCACCCTCTGGTCTGTTTACTTCTTTCATTTAGTTTCCTTTTTGGAAGGAGTTTGATTTCTTTTTTCAGTCAATGTTCTGGGCTCACTGAAGCAACTGTGGAGCTAGAGCTGGGTAGCAGTCTGTTTGGAAACACCTGCTTTCCCCCCTGCCCTTCAGCAGCTGCTGGAACGAGCTTCCCCTGCCACCTGCTTGTGGTTGTGTGTTTCCCTCTGCTGCTGTAGCACTGAGTGTGCTGGAGCAGCTGTGGATAGATGGGACCACCCTGAGCTTGCAGGGGCCAGTTCTGGGCTTGGTGAGAACCATACACTGGGGCAGGAATCACCAGTGTGATTAATTGCTTTGCTCACAAGCACTGGCAGCATTAGTCTGCAAGTGGAGTGAGGCTGGCTGGGACCTGGACAAGTGCTGTGCAGCCAGGAGATGCTGCTGGTGACGGTGGCACTCTGCAGCAGCCTTGGACCTTAGCAGAAGGGTTCAGGTGGGTGAGATCCTACATGAACAAACTCGACTAAGTCTTGCTGTGCACCAAGATCACCTTGAGAAGTGGCGCCTGCTCCTGCTGCCACCAGCCCCAGTGCTGCTGAGCAATGCTGCGGGGCAGCACAGGCGCAGTTAATGATTGATAACGCTGCTGCCCAGGCTCCTTGCTGCTGCCCAGCTGGAAGCAGCATGCTGCTGCTGGTGCTCCTAGTGCTGGGGCTGCCAGGCCCTGCTGTGTGCCCCAGGACCGAGCCCCTGAGCGGGTCCAGCGATGAGCCCCTGTTCCGTGGTGCTGACCGCTATGACTTTGCCATCATGGTCCACGCTGGCACCAGCGAGTGCTTCTGGCAGTTCGCACACCAGAGCGGCAATTTCTTCTTCAGCTTTGAGGTGAGTGTTGTGAGACATGTCCTGTGAAGTTGTCAGCGTGATGCTTCTGCCAATGGGTTTGGAGGAATGGCTGTGTTGGGTTGGTTTTGAGCCGCAGCTCTGTGGCCCTGCGGTGGGCAGTCCTCATTAGTCCTGCAGTGAGGCTGATGGATGGAAGAAGCTCTTGTAGGATAATGGCCATGTGGTGGTTGAACTCCAGCCTCACTGTCCTTAGGATGTGGAGAAAGGTCCTTGGTTGCACCAGGCAATGGCTGCGGTAACTTCAGTGGCTGGTCCTAGGGACTGACCTTTTTTTTGTTTGTTTGTTTTAAGGCAGTTTGCTTTCTCATCAGCAATCCCATCTATTATTTTCAAACACACACTGAAAACCATGAGTAGGTGCAGAGTGAGGAGGTACAGAATGCTCTGGTTGTGGTGGCCCTGTACCCGGAGGGAGCTCACTGAAGCAGGCTCAGTGCTGCAGGAGTGCTGCCCTTTGCTGGGCTGGCTGGAGGCCATTGCAGGACCTCGGCTTCCCTCTGAGCTATGGCTGGGAGGTGTGCTGAAGGTCTCGGGTACAGCCGTATCAGCTTGTCCCTGTGCTCAGTCCCCTTCCCACATGGGAAACTGGAGCCCTTTTATCTCCTGTTTACACTGCTGGCTGAAGGAGCGTGGGGACACAGCTGCTACCACCTTGTGCTTGGCAGAGCAGCCACGCAGTGCTTGTGTGGGAGCAGCCCCAGGATGTAGCACGAGCCCAGCCCCAAAGCCAGCAGACAGTTGGGAGCTCAGCTGGGAGCTGCTCTGCAGAGCTGAGAGCATGCTTGGAGCCTGCTGTCCCTTCCTGGGACCCCTGACAGTGACCCAACATGGTCCCCTACCTCTCTGTAAGTGCCAGCAGCACCGTGGGCAAGGACAAAGAACTGAGAGGTGACATTTCTCAAGGCTGTGGGTTTTGTTTTGCATTTATGTGTAGCTGGCAGTGGCAGGATGCATTTAATGCCTCAGTGCAGCCAGCACCCTCCAGTGATAATCAAGCGGAGGGGATCCTGCTGGGCTCCTGCCTTCTGTTCTTCCAAGTGAAGAATCAGGTACAAAATACCCTTAGGTGATGCGCTGCAGAGGGTAGGTGCTGCCTCCCCAAGGACAGGTGTCCTCTTTGGGCAGCACCCCAGCCCTGCTGTTGGGTGTCTCCCACCTCCAGGTGCAGCGGGCAACGGGCATCGCCAACAGCAGGTACATCCTGGCCACGGTGAGAGACCCCCATGGCTTCCAGCTCGGCGCCTCCCAGGATGTGCGAGGACAGATCAACTTCCCAACCAAGGAGACAGGTCCCTGCTGCCCGTGTCCCCCGGGGCTGGGTGGGCTCTGAGGGGTGTGTGCTCCCCACAGTGCTGATGTGTGTGATCACGGTGCCCTCCCTGCCAGCACAGATCAGCATTAAGTGCTGGAAGTAACACTGTCTTGAAGCAGCTCAGAGAACAAAAAACTCCACTTCTCTCTGCAGGTTTCTATCAGCTGTGCCTGGACAACGGGCAAAATCACTTTGGCTTTATGCAGGTGTATCTCAACTTTGGTGTCTACTATGATGGCTTCAACATGGAAAAGGACCAGCCAGAAGAGAGGAAACAGCTGAATGACACACTGGATGCCATTGGGGTAAGTGCTGTTTCTGCCACAGAGTGCTTCGAAGCAGCACCTGGGTCAGGCAGACACAAAAATAGGCTGAAACTGAATGCAACAGTGCTGGCCTCCAGCAGCACCCCATGACAGGGATAGGCAAATTCTTCCTAAGGGACCAAGGAAGGGCTTTTGTTGCCGTTTGATGTGCTGCTGCCTAACTGTGCTGAACCAAACTGGTGGCTCAGTGGATGTTCCTGCAAGGGCTCTGCCAGCTCCTGCAGCAACACAATCTGCTTGAGCATGGCTTGTAAGCACCTTTCTTCCCTCCTACTGGGTTATGTCTGCAGGCCAGCATTCAGAAACTACGGGTCCACATCTTCCATATGTGGAGGTTCTACAACTTTGCCCGGATGAGGAAAGGGGCCGACTCCTTTCTCCTCGAGTCCAACTACCACTATGTCAACTGGTGGTCAACAGCTCAGAGCTGTGTCATTGTCCTCTCTGGGGTCCTGCAGCTTTACTTCTTGAAGCGTCTCTTCAATGTGCAGAGCTCTGGAAAGCCTAGGTGCTGACAGCTCCTGGACAGCACAGCCCACAGGAGCAGAGCCCTGCCTGCACTCACCTGCAGCAGTGACTGAGGGGCTTGCCTGCACCTCTGCATCAGCCCCTTTGCTTCCCCCTGAGCAGGGGAAGAAAGCCAAGGTCCTGCCCTGGGGAGGAGGTGGTGCTCCTGGAAGCAGAGCTCACCCACCTCCCACCTTTAACAGAAATTACCTTCAGAAAAAAAAAACTCAACTCTGTGTTAGTGTGTCTTTGCCAGCTTTTAGTGCTTCAACCCACCCCTTTTGGCTAGAATCCCTTTGTGAAGCGGTGGCAGCCATCCCTCTTGTGCCTGCCTGGGTGCGGTGAGGGTAGCCTTGCAGGCAGCTACCTGCTGTGTTCCTGCCTCCCTCCTGTGTATTACTGCCTGCTGCACCAAGCCCAGGCACCCAAACATGCAGCCAGGCCTCAGGACTGACACCGTAAGGTGCTTCACGAGACAAGAGGCAGTTTGGAAGAAGGAACAGGCTTTATGCAACCACAGCAGCAGGGCTGGTGCCTCCTTGTGTTCACAGTGGCAGCAACTGCTTCCAGCCCCTGCTCCAGGTGTGCTCCCTATGGCTCCGTGTGCTGCTACTGTGCATGACACAGGACAAGTCCATTCTGCCCAGGAATGCTTGTGGCTCCTGAGCACTTGCGCTGTCCTAAGTCAGTGTGTCCTCACTGCGCACGTACTCTCCAACATCCGCCTGGTGGAACACCACAATGGCCATGGGGTCCACCTTCCGGCAGTCCTGGGTGGATTTTGCAGCTACCCCAAATCCCTGGGGAAGAAGAAGAGAGGAGAGAGAGTGTTTTGCAGCCTGGCACCCGTGCCCTAGGAGTGGAAGATGTGGGGGAGGCCAATCACCAGTGGGATGTCAGCCATGGAGTACACCACCACGCCCTGGTACTGCGCTGTGTTCTCCGTGATGCGGCCCAGGCCCGACTTCAGCACATGGTTGCCATAGAGGAAGGACTGCTCTGAGCCCGGCTTCACCCACACCTTGTACTAAGAGAGAGGCAGGAGTAGGTAAGCCGCCAAAAGGGTGACACTGGGGACAAGCAGGTGGGGGGGTGGGCACATCCCACCTTGGCATAGGGTGCAAGGAAGTCCAGGGCAGTGACGCTGAGACGGAACTTCTGTGTCTTGGTGAACTTGCCAAAGCAGGTGCCCAGTGCCACCAGGCTGTCCCGCGGGATGCTCGCAGCACCCTTCAGCAGCTTCTCACTGTGGGGAGATGGGGCTGGAGCAGCTGCAGGCTGGGAGGGCTGCGTGGGCTCACCCTGTGCCCCACAGCCACCCCAACCCCAGCTCACCTCACATAGTAGACACGGTCACGGTGCAGGCGGAAGCAGTAGGTGCCATCGGGCCGGTCCACCAGCAGCTGGATGTTTTCACCAATGCTGCAGGAAAAAACTACATCAGATCCATCCCTGGTGTTCCTCCAGTCCCTTCTGGTCTTCCTAGCTCCTCCTGATCCATCCCTCTCTTTCAAACCTCATGAGGTTGAGCAAATCCAAGTGCAAGGTGTTGCACTTGGGTTGGGGCAATCCCAGATATGTACACAGACTGGGGAAAAAAAATTTGTAGAAAGCAGCCCTGGGGAGAAGGACTTGGGGGTCCTGGTAGATGAACAACTTAACATCAGCCAGCAGTGTGCATTTGCAACTGAGAAAACCAATAGTATCTTGGGCTGCATCAGCAGCCCAAGATGGGTGACAGAAGGGTAGCAGCAGGGCTGAGAAGGGATTGTCGCCCTCTGCTCTCCCCTCGTGAGGCTCCATCTGGAGTATGGCATGCAGGCCTGGGGCCCCCAGCACAGGAAAGATGTTGAGCTGCTGGAGACAGTCCAGAGGAGGGCCAAAAAGATGCTCAGTGGCTACACCTCTCTTATGGAGACAGGCTGAGAGCTAGGGGTGTTAAGGCTGGAGAAGAGAAGGTTCCAGGGAGACCTCATTGTGGCCTTCCAGGACTTGAAGAGACTTTGTAAAAAGTTCTTCTCCTATTTACACGATCTGATGGTGACAGGACATGAGTGAATGGCTTTAAACTAAAAGAGGGAAGATTTAGGCCAAGTGTTAGGGTGAAATTCTTTACTGTGAAGCCCCGGCACTGCCCAGAGCAGTGTGTGCCCAGCCCTGGAGGTGCCCGAGGCCGTGGATGGGCCCTAGGCACCCTGAGCTGGGGGGCACCTAGCGGTGGGGGTGGTGCTGGGGGGGCTGTAAGGGCCCTTCCAACCCAATCACGCCGCGATCCCCTCGGCACCTCTTGTGCCCCCCCCCCCCCCCCCCCCCCCCGCCTGCATCCGTCCGTCGCCCCAACCATTCCCCGCCAGCCCTGCCGTCCCCGTACGCAGCACATGCCCGCGCCTTCTGGGCAGCCCCGGGCCCTCGTTCCCCAGTCGGGCCCCACCGCTCCCCCCGCTCCGCTCCGCTCCCCCCGCTCCGCTCCGCTCCCGCACTCCCAGCTGCTCACTATCTCCCGAGCTTTTCGAACACCGCCCGCGTCTCCGCCTCCGTCAGCGGCCGCATCTCCACGCGCCACACGCGCGGCGCCGCGCCGGAAGCGGAAGTGGCTGTACCGGTGCCGGAAGTGTCAGGTCTTGGGCCGGAAGTGGCGTGGGGCGGCTGCGATGGCGGCGGAGGAAACGCGGCTGCTGGCCTGGTTGCGCGGCCCGGCGGCGGCGGGGCCCGGTGGCGCTGAGCTCGCCGCTTACGTAGCCGAGCTGGCGGCGCTGGGGCTGGCGGAGCTGAGCCGGGAGCCGGCGCGGCTGGCGGCGGAGCGGGAGCGGGTTGGGGCCGAGACGCGGCGCTTGGCCTTCGAGCACTACCGCGCTTTCATTCGCTCCGCGGAGTGCACCGGGCGCGCCGGCCGCGGCTTCGGTGGCATCGAGAGCCGGCTGGGCAGCCTGCTAGAGCGACTGCCCGCCCTGCAGGACGCCTGCCGGTGAGCGCGGAGCGGGATGGCCAGGCTCGGGGCGCTGGGGATAGAACTGAGAAGGCGCGGAAAGGACTGGAGGTGGGCGCGGCTGGGGGCAGGGGGTGCCCTGGGGCCAGTGCCGGGCCCGATGTTGGGAATGAGGACAGCGGCAGGGCTGGAGAGTAGCCGGGGGGCCCCAGAGTGTACTCCCCCACACACCCCCACTGTGCTGATCCCTCCTGGCCCCGCAGGAGCTTCATGCGTGATGCAGAGGCCATTGCCTGCAGCCGGCGGATGAACAGCCTGACATTGAACCGGCACACAGAGATCCTAGAGATCCTGGAGATCCCGCAGCTCATGGACACCTGTGTGCGCAACCGCTACTATGAGGAGGCGCTGGAGTTGGCAGCCTACGTGCGCCGGCTGGAGAAGAAGTACAGCAGCATTCCTGTCATCCAGGTAGGGCTACGCTGCCCCTGCTGCACGGCTGTCTCGCAGTCATAAAATCATTAAGGTTGGAAAAGATCTGTGATCACCAAGTCCAGTTGTCAACCCATCCCCAAAATGCCTGCTAAGACCCAAATGCCACAGCACCATATTTCTTGATGCATGGGGTGTTGTGACCAAAGTGCGGGACCTGGCGCTTAGTCTTGTTGAAGCTCATCGGTCTCAGCCCATCAATCCCACCACTGAGGCTCTCTCCTCGCAGGGAATTGTGGCCGAGGTGCGGCAGTCCACCCAGCTGATGCTGAACGAGCTCATCCAGCAGCTCCGGACCAACATCCCTCTGCCCACTTGCCTGCGGGTCATTGGCTATCTGCGGCGCATGGATGTCTTCACAGAGGCTGAGCTGCGCATCAAGTTCCTGCAGGCACGGGATGCCTGGCTGCGCTCCATCCAGGCCTCCATCCCTGAGGACGACCCCTACTTCCACCTCACCAAGACGGTCGAGGCCTGCCGTGTCCATCTCTTTGACATCATCACACAGTACCGTGCCATCTTTTCTGACGAGGAGCCACTCCTGGCCACCGAGCAGCCGTCCCTCAACGAGGGGGCCATTTTCCACGGCTGGGTGCTGCAGAAGGTCTCCGATTTCCTGCAGGTGCTGGAGCGCGACCTGCAGCAAGGGGTGGGCGGCCGCTTGGACTCGCTGCTGGGGCAGTGCATGTACTTTGGCCTCTCCTTTAGCAGGGTGGGGGCTGATTTCCGTGGGCAGCTGGCCCCCATCTTCCAGCGTGTCGCTGCCACCACCTTCAGCAAGGCAGTGGAGGAGGCAGTGGAGAAGTTCCAGGAGGAGATGAATTCCTACACGCTCATCTCTGCCCCAGCCATGCTGGGCAGTGCTGCAGCAGTGCCAGTGCCCTCAGCCCAGCCAGGGACGCTGCAGCCGCCCATGGTGCTGCTGGACTTTCCACCCCTTGCCTGCTTCCTCAATGGCCTCCTTGTTGCCTTCAATGACCTGCGGCTCTGCTGCCCCATCGCCCTGGCCCAGGATGTGGCTGCCTGCCTGAAGGATGCCCTTTGCAAGGTGAGGCACTGGGGCTGCACCCAGGCTCCTTTTTTGTCTTGGAGAAACAGAGCAGCTGCAAATGAGGATGGTCTCTTTGTGCCCAAAATGCTGCCTTGGACCTGGTGCTATGGAAGGGATGTGGCTGTTTTATGTGTCAGGTTCTCCAGGCCCTTGGATTTGCCTGGGGATTGTGCTCTGGGAATTAATGACTCTGTTCTCCACCGCAGGTGACCAAAATAATCCTGGCCTTCCACCGAGCGGAGGAGGCGGCGTTCAGTGTGCGCGAGCAGGAGCTCTTTGTCCAGTTCTGCACAGCATTCCTGGAGGACCTGCTTCCCTACCTGAACCGCTGCCTCCAGGTCCTCTTCCCCCCGGCTCAGATCGCACAGGTGCTGGGTAAGGCTCCACTGTGGGGAGGAACAAGGTGGGAGATGCTGTTGCCACCATGGGACATAGTGTTGGTGGCAGTGTGCTGGAGGGCTGTGCCCACCCCTCTCTCTGTGTCCCGTAGGCATCCCCCCGGCCCACCTGCAGCGCTACGGCCACCTGGGCTGCGTCGATGTGGATGCCCTCAGGGAGCTGCTGGCCCCTGTCCTGCCGGCACAGGAGGCAGAGCCACCACCGGGTGTGGAAGAGCCATCCCCACAAAGCCCTGTGCTCGCCCTGCATCCCGTGCAGCCGGAGGGGACTGGGCCAGGGGAGCCGCCGCCAGATCAGGGCCAAGAGGAGCCCGTGGACCCTGCGCTGGGGGCTGTGGGGCTGGAGGGGAGCGAGCACGGAGGGGAACGTGCTGCACTGTGACCTGGGGGCTGTGGAGAGGGGACAGCCATGCTGCTGGAGGGAACACTTTTTCTGCGGGCACAGGGGTCCCCATGTGTACCCTCTGTGGGGCCGTGCCGTGCCTGCAGCAATAAAGCTTTGCCGCCTGCGTGGCCGCCCAGTCCCTGCCGTGGCTCTCCCAGTTGAAGCCTTGGAGTCGTCTCGGCTGCGCCAGCGCTGTCGCTCTTCCCAGCCGGCGGGGGGCGCCCGTCCTCGCCCTCCCCGCCCCGGGTCCGCTCTAGCCGCGCTCGCGTCACATCCCCCGGGATGGCGGCGGTGCTGCGCCGGCGGCTGCTGCCGGGCCGGGCCCCGGGA
>NC_034418.1:18713952-18734905 GCF_002078875.1 Numida meleagris | reverse complement strand
CCCGGCCCCGGCCTTACCCGCGCCGTCGCGCCGCAGGCGTGGATGAGAACGGGGACCCGGTGAGCTGGGAGGCGACGGGCTGGGCTGCCCGCATCGCGCAGCACGAGATGGACCACCTGGACGGCGTGCTCTTCATCGACCGCATGGACAGCCGCACCTTCGCCAACACCACCTGGAGCCAGCTCCTCGACTGAGCGCGGCGGAGATGGAAGCCCGGCAGCGATACCGCACTCTGGGATGTGGCTGCAGCCCCGACCTGCCCGTTGGAGCCAGCCTCGGAGCTTCTTTTCTCGGTCTGGGAAAAGGGGCTGTGCAGGAGGTGACGGCTCTCCTGCAGCACCTGGACCGTGGGAGGGGAAGGGGCTGGGAGCTGCAGGCTGCTGGGCCTGGAGAGAAGCAAGGAGGGGCCCAGCTCCCAGAGGCCCTTACAGAACGTGCTCCTTGTGGAGGGCTGCTCTGCACACCCCGAGGGCCCTGCACAGTACCCTGTAGCAGGCAAGGGACTGCAGGAGCTCGGGGAGGGGGCATTCCCAACACTGGGCCCCCCCATGCCCTCAAAGCCTTGCCGTGGGGCAGCTGTGCCTCAGGGAGGGGCTAGGCACTGGCTGAAGCTTTCGGATTGTTTTTATTTTCATATAAACAAGACAGAACCCAAAGCAGCATTAATTTAAAAAATAAAAAAAAGAGCAGGAAGAAGAGTGGGGAGCAGAGGAGCGCTGGGGCACCTCCGTTAATGTCGGCCCTGCCAGGGCAGCATGCCCCTGTCCCTGCCCGGTGCTGAAGTGAGATGGGTTGGGTTGTGAGCTGCAGATGAACCTGTTTGGCACGGCCGCCTGCCTGGGAGCAGCAGTGCCCCACCATCCACCACGGCCCTTAACCTTCCTGCCCAAAGTCCTCTGTGAACTTCTTCACTTTCAGGAGATCCTCGGTGTTCACGGTGGGGCGGGTGGTGGCCAGGGAGCGCAGCATGTCCGACTGCAATACAGAGCGGGCGGCAGCTCAGACAGGGAGGTTGGGGGGATGGCAACACGCTGGGGACATGCTCATCCCTAGGGTGCTGCCACCGGGCAGGCGATGCCCCCAGAGGGGCTGGGGAGGGCACCAGCACCCAGCTGCCATGTGCCTGCACCAGGCCCTGAGGCAGGTGGCGGCTCTGGAGGAGGCAGGGGAACCGGTAGGGCCGGGGCAGCAGCATTGCTGTGCTGGGGATGGGCCTAAACGCAGCAGGATCTGATGACTATTGGTCGCCGCACTCACCATGCAGACGATGGGCTCCATCAGCTTGTCACTGGGCACCTCCATCCAGGTCATCTCGGTGGCACCCGGGTCCCCAGGCGAGCATGGCGTCAGGAGGTCATCCACCAGAAGGTTGGGGTTGGTGCGGGAGGGACCGCGGACCTGGCGGAGGCAGGCAGTGCTGCAACACAGCCGCGCTGCCCATCCCTTCAGCAGCACAGCCACTGGCGCCCAACTCACCTTCTTGAAGTGCGTAGCTGACTGCACCTTGCGGACGGGCTGCATCAGGGCATCACGCACGATGATGCTGATGTCAGCCCCGGAGTAGCCATCCGTCTTCCGTGCCAGCTCATGGATGTCGGCCTCCGTCAGAGAGTGTGGGGTGTTGCCCAGGTGCAGTTTGAACATCTGGGCCCGGGCTGCCTCCTCAGGCAGTGGGATGTAAATGCGCTTCTCAAACCTGAGTGTGGCACAGGTGGGCATGGGTGAGCAGCTGTGTTCCCCACCAGGCTGGCCCTGCGCTGCCAAACCTCATAGCAATGCCAGGTGCGGTGCAGTGCTGTGGTTTTGGGCACTGCAGAGCGATCGTGTCCTGCTTACCTCCTCCTGATGGCCGAGTCCAGCACCCAGGGGATGTTGGTGGCACCGAGCACCAGGATTCCATCACTGCTGTTGCCCACACCTGCCCAGAGAAACAGCAGGGGAGACACTTTAGAGCCATCCCCAAAGGGGATCGCTGCTTCACCCAAACCCATCCCATCCCATGTTCTCTACCAAAGGGTGTCCACGCCCCAGGCAGCTCATCCTGCCGGGGGAAGCTCCACTCACCCTGCATCTGCACCAGGAACTCTGTCTTGATGCGCCGTGCTGCCTCGCTCTCATTCTCATTGCGGGAGCCGCACAGTGAGTCCACCTCATCGATGAAGATGATGGAGGGTTTGTGCTGCCTTGCCAGCTCAAAGAGGTTCTTCACTAGCCTGGGCACAAAGACAAGGGGTGGGTGTCCCCACCCAGAGCCCCAGGCGAGGAACCACAGTCCCACTCTGCCCACCCGCAGAGGGGCACAAGCCCTACGCACCACTGCTTCCTCCTGCCCCCGCCTACCCCGGAGCCCTGTGCTGGCACCAAGGAGGGGAACACGGTGCACAGAGAGCAGCCACCCCCTGGGCAGCCATCCCTTGGCCAGCCTGCAGCCCCGGTAACACCTTACTTCTCACTCTCTCCCAGCCACTTTGACATCAGGTCCGAGGATGACACGGAGAAGAAAGTGGAGTTGTTGGCCTCAGTGGCCACGGCCTTGGCCAAGTAGGACTTCCCAGTGCCAGGAGGCCCAAAGAGCAGGATCCCTCGCCAGGGCGTCCGTTTCCCTGCGACAGAGCCCAGCGTCAAAGCTTCTCCTGCACTGCACAAACTGGATCTGTGCAGGGACCTCGGGCCAGCAGGGACACATGTCCCTTCTGCTCTGGGTCATCTCCCTGCATCACCTCCACCACAGCTCACAGCTGCCGCCCCTTGTCGTGGGGCATGAGGCCCCTCTCCATGGCCAAGCATCAGCCTTGGTGCTGCCAGTGACCCTCACCAGTAAATAAGTGCGGGAACTTGATGGGCAGGATCACGGCTTCCTTCAGGGCCTCCTTGGCTCCCTCCAGGCCAGCCACATCACTCCACCGCACATTGGGCTTCTCCATCATGATGGCACCTGCAGGGCAGAGATGAGAACTGGAGCCCACAGCTCTGCCCCCACCACACCCCTACCCAGCCAAGATGATCCAACCCCTCGGCACAAAGCACAGTCCTGGCTACCAATTCCAGTAGTGCCCCCAGGGCACCACTCTCTGAGAGACCTCCCTCCAGCCGAGCACCACCGCTGTGCCCACCACAGCCCCTCACCCATCAGCTGCTCCTGCAGTTTCTTCTTCTCCGGATTCTCGCCCTCGCTGTCACTGTCGCTCCTGGAGAGAGGGGACAGGGAAGCGGTCACAGTGGCCGTGCCGTGCCCCGGGCCCCGCCGGGAGGGGGGCAGCCCCCACGCACCCCTTGTTGTCATTCTGCGCCTCCTTGACGGGCCGCTTGCCCTGCTTCTCTTTGCTGCGCAGGTACTCCTTCAGCTTCTCGGCCCGGTCCAGGTACTGCTTGCACTTGGCGCGGATGCTCTCCTTGGCCTTGTCGCTGTGCGCCTCATCTGCACAGAGTCCCCCGGTTGTCACCATCAGCCCCCACAGCCCCGCACCCCCCGCGCCCCCCGCTCACATTTGATGGCGTGCAGGAAGTACTCCACGGCGTGCTGGTACAGCCGCAGCGCCTCCTCGTAGTTCTTGGCCTTGTCCTCCTCGGTGGCTTTGGTCACCAGGTCGATGGCTTTCTGCGGGGGGACGCGGCGCCCTGAGCCCGGCGCCAGGCCCGGCCCCACCGAGCGCGGCCCGCCCCGCCCCACAGCCGGGCCCGCTCAACGGGGCAGGCCGGGCCCTCCCGGCGCGGCCCGGCGGGGCGGTTGGAAGCCAGGCCCGGGCGGCGGGCGCGACGCCGTACCTGCAGGGTGGGCGTCGTTGTCATCTCATCGCCCGGTGGCGGCCGCAGCTGGAGCGGCCCGGCCCGGCGGCGGCGACGGGGGCCCGCGGGACCGCCCCGACTGCGGCTGTGCGCGGCGGCTGCAGCGCCCCCTGGCGGCGCCCGCCGGTACAGCAGGCGTGGGGCGGGGCCTCCTCTGGACACGCCCACCCGTGACGCCCCGCCCACACGACTCGCGCGTGCGTACACTGTGCAGACTCAGTGCGTAGCGCGGGTGCGTGTGTGCGCGTGTGTGTGATGCGTTCGGACCCGCACAGCGACGCGGGACGTACGCGTGCACACACAGCTTACATCGTGTATGGACACAGAGTGGATATGCCACACACAGAGCACACATACCGCACACACACACACACCGTGCCCCATGCTCCATACGTAGCACACTGGCTATAGGCTCTTTAGCAGGCACAGGTGTGGAGGAGAGCAGCGATGCAGCTCTGTGTGCTGCACAGCTCGGGGCTGGGAATGATAACACCCAGTCCCTGCGGTGAGGGCCAGAGAAGGGCTGCTGGAGATGTGGTGGTCGGGGGCTGAGTGGGGCAGAGCGACCGCAAAATGAGGGAGTGCTCTGTTCTTGGTGAAGACAGCAAAGCCACTGCCCGGGGCTTCCAGAGGGCAGAACTTGGTGCATTTGGGACTTCTGTTGGGAGAATCCCTTGGGAGTCAGGGCTGGAGGGCAGAGTGCTGCATACACATGCACACGCAGCTTACATTGCATATATGCCCAGAGTGTATATACCACACACACACACAGTGTACCAACCCAATATATACGCTGTGTATACACCATATAAATAGTGTGTGTATATGTATATAGGGTTATGTATACTCTGCATGTATGGTATGTACAGCGTGTATGTGTATACATACTATATGCATGTACAGTATGTATGTATACATCTACATACGTATACGAATGTATATTGTACACACACGCTACGTATCATACACAGTGCACGCTCCCTGTCTGCACTGGCATGCACTGCACCTACATACGCAGCGCACACAGCCCACGCACACAAAACATAGCACGTGTGTGTACCCGCACACACCTATACAAAAACATACAGCACATATCTACTGCACGTGCACTGTGCGTGCACTACGTGTGCATATATGCAGTCTGGACAGGGCCCACGTGCACACAGCGCATGCCACCCGCACGGCACACGTTCCACGCGTGTGCAGCCCCACGCACAGCCGCTCCCGCCGCGGTGCCGATCACAAACCCCACACCAGGCCGTTTTGTATAAATAGCGATTTACAAAGAGTACAAAAATAGAAGGGGCTGCGCTGGGTGGGGGGCTCTGCACCCCTCGGTAACCCCGGCACAGCCCATGGGAAGCAGAAACGTTTGCGGAGGAGTTGGGCTGGGGCACAGCAGGGACCCCCAGCACTGAGCACCTGTCCCTGTGCCAGGGAAGAGGTAAAGTACAAAAAGCGAAAGTGCATTGATCTACATGTCCCTCCCCAAAACCACGGGGCCCACAGGGGTCCCGCTGTGCCCCCAGCCCAGGCAGGGAACAGCATTTGTTTGCAGGCTCTGAGAGTTTGGGGAGCCCCCACCCTGTGTTTGTGGCATGGCAGGAACCAAGCCCCCTGCCCATACCAATGTCACGGGGCCAGGTCCCGGCATCCCCCTGAGTGCCCACATTTTTAAGACGAGACTCCCCAAGGAGGACAAACGGTGCCCAACACAGTCCCACTCCAGGGAGGAACACACAGTGAAGCCCCTGGGGGGGAGCAGTGGCCCCGCTGCAAGGCACAGGTGGTGAGATTGGAGATGGCTTTTGGGGCCGGGCAATAACACTGAGCCCCCCCTGAGCCACAGGAGGGGAGCCCCCACCCCAAGGCACGGGTGTAGCAGGCGGTGGTGGGGGCTCCATGGTTTCCCGGCTGTTTTGTGTTGTGGAGGCAGCTGGGGGGGCCGGGGCCGTCACCTACACCAGCAGCCCCATGCGGGTGACTTTGGCTGAGAGGAAGGTGTGCAGCACGAAGACAATGGGCTTGGGGCAGGAGTGCAGGTCCAGCGCCTGTGGAGGGAAAGGGAGAATGGTGTCACAGCATGGGGGCAGCCCAAGTCCCAGGGGATGCCGGGATGGGGGACCCTCCTCACCAGTTCCCCTTCTGGGCCCCCGAAGTCCAGATAGAGGGTCCTGATGCCATCGTCCGCCGACATCTTCAGCTTTTCATAGGGGTAGCGGTAGAGGACGCTGCCACCCGCTTCATCGCGGCAGATGGTGAAGCCGCCCTCATAGTGAATGCAGAGCTTCACCTCCTGCCCGGCCAGCGTGCAGCCTGCAGGCACATGCGTGGCTTTGGTTTCATCTCCAGCACCTGGCTACAGTCACCCCCAGACACCCCAAAATCACCCCCAGCAGTGGAGGAGGCAGAGATGCCATCATGCAGCATGCCATCATCACTGCCAGGGACTCCCCATCCCTTGGGCAGAGCCCCAGTGCCGGTGCGCACTCACCCACGGACACCTCCTTGATGAGCTCGGCGGCGGCGTGGCAGCCCTGCACCAGCACCCGCGTCCAGCAGGACAGGTCGCGGTGCGTCTCCACGCGGAAGACGTGCATCTCGATGCCCTGCCGCGAGCCCGTCCGCGTGGCGAAGGTCAGCTCGGAGCCCAGCGAGGGCGAGCGGCGGCCCGAGCCTGAGTGCACCAACCTGGGGACGGGAGGGAACGTTGGTGCTGCATCCCACAAGTGGGGACGGCTCCTGTGGGAGTCCCCATCCCGGTACCTGGTGGCCACCAGCGGGTAGCTGTGGCACGGTGAGGCCCACGCATCGCGCGTCCAGGGCATGGCGTCGTACAGCAGCAGGTCCTTCTCCGTCACCGCCATCAGCACTGGCCGCCACTGCTGCCGCCCGCCGTCCAGCCGCGCCTGATGGACATGGAGAACAGTGACGGGGCAGCTCCAGCCACCACCGCCCCAGCATCACGGTGCCACCCGGGGATGGCATCCCGCAGTACACAGACCCATACCTGCTCTGCCAGCCACGCGACGTGCTTCACCTCCCGGCCCCCGGCACTGCCACCCAGCGCGGCATTGAGCTCGGCCAGCACCTGCGGCAGCAGCGCCGTGATGTTGGCATGCAGCGCCGTGAACCAGGAGTGTGCGGTGGCCGTGTCCTTGCAGCGCAGGATCAGTGTGTTCCTGCTGTCCGGCGAGTGCAGCTCGATCAGCCTGCGGGGATACGGGGCGCTGGGACGGGGCCAGCCCGGCTGCGGGCACGCTGCCAGCAGTGGGGCCGGGATGGGGGCACGGCGTAGCCTGGGCCATGTGCCAAGCGCTTCCCGATCGCCACCGCCCGCTCACCGGTTCTCCAGGTCGGGCATGCTGAGGTTCCGTGCAGCAAAGCACATCTTCAATGGGATGACCTTGCGGTCACGGGTCCCGTGGTGCTGGGGCGAGCCTGAGTCCTCGCTGCCACTCAGGCTGGGCGACTGCGGGGCCGCCCCCTCCCAGGGCAGGTCCGACACCAGCGACGGCTTCTTCATGTAGGGCGTCACCTCCCGCATGAACTTCACTGCGGACAGAGGGGATCGGTGTTAGGATGAGGGGAAGAGGGGTCACGTGGGGCCACACCAGCCCCGACCCCTACCAAGAGCCAGAGGCACACGGGGCCCATCCCGGTATCACTGGGACATGAGGATCGGAAGGGCCTGGCGGCGCGGCACAATGGCGCGGGTGGGAGGTCAGCCCGCAGCCCATCCTGCCCACCCTGCCGCATGCTGAGGCCAAGTTTCCAGCGCCGTGGGCGATCACAGCCCCAGGACGGTGCCTGCAGCCAGGATGTCCCGGCCCCGCGCTCCTCTCCGGGCTGGGAGGAAGGAAGGACACATCGCTCCAGGTCTCCAGGGACCATCCCTCCCCAAACACATGGTAGGCGTCAGGACGCCAAAACCCTTCACTCGCTGAGTGCTGTCCCCGTCACCACGCTGCTCCCCGCTGTCACGCTCGGGGACAGCCAACACAATGCATTCCAGATGCCGGGAGAGCTGCGTGCCAGAGCACAGAGCAGGGGGTGACGCCGAGTAGTGGGCATGCGGCCGAGCCAGAGCTGAGCCCCCTCAACAGGGAGGGAACAGCCACGGGGCAGTGCAGAATTAAAGTGAAAAAACCAGCGAGTAAGCTGTAATCTGCTGTGAAACACAGCTGTGAAGCATGGCTCCCTGCAGGCAGGGAGTCGGTGCGAGGCCGTGGTGGGAGCTCCGCGGGGCGCCCGGCAGTGCTGCTGAGCCGGCACACAGCTGGAGGGGATGCACTGCCCTTGCTGCAGGCACCAGGAGATAATATTAGCTCCCGCCGCGCTTATCCCCGGATTACGCCTTCCCCACGCACCTCTAATCCCCACGGGCAGAGCAGTGCCTGGGGTGGATGGCTGTGGACAGGGGCTCGGGCGGCGGCAGCCCCCGAGGCGGCTCACAGCTGGCGGCCAGATGTTGGCAGCCTGCGGCTGAGGCTGGGGATGGAGAGCAAAGCGCTGGGGCTGCTGCTCCCTGCCCGGGAAGGAGCCCTTTGTGCTCTGAGCCACGGTGCTGGCACTGAGCGGCAGAGGCCACCACTTCCCCAAAACCCCCTGGGCGGGCTTCCAACCCCAAAGGGGGGAGCTGCTGGACACACCATGAGCTTCATCCCCAGCTCCCCTGGTTTGCACAGGGCACCCTGCAATCCTTGGGGAACCTGTGCAGCACCAGCTGTGCAACCACAATGTTCCAAACGTTTGGGTGGGTGGCGTTGGTGCTACCAACCTGGTGGCTTGCCCGCCCCTGCCGTGGCCAGGGCAGTACACACAGATGCTGCACAACCCTGGCCATTGCAGGAAACGCACCCCAGCACCAGAATACAGCCTTGAGATGCTGCTGGGGGCAGTGCCCGAGGCAGGGGGCAGGCATGGAGCCACCGTCCCAGCGCGGTGCAGTCAGCTGAGCTCCATCCCAGCACGACTGTCATGGCACAGCACAGCACAGCACAGCACAGCACGCCTACATGCTCACCACAAAGGAAACCCAGCACTGCTGCACCCTCACAGCTCACTGCAGGAAGGCGGCTGCACCCTGGGCTCACCCACAGGGCTCTCACTGTGACCCAGACCCCCACTCGGCGCCCAGCACTGCCAGCCCCCTCCCACCGCCACCAGAGTGGTTCCTCCACCCATGCGTACGGGTTTCCTCTCGCAGCCCTTCTTCCTCTTTCCACCTCCCTGCCCGGTGCAGAGCTGCCTGTGGGCCCAGAGCTCAGCTCCCAGCTCCCACTCAGGACAGGGCAGGGGTTTGTTCCGCTGTGCTGATGGCACCAGGAAGATGGCACCCAGCACAGGTGCCTGCAAGTGAAGCCCAGGGCTGGAGAGCAGGCACGGGGCTCAGTGCCAGTGCTCCTGGCACCGCAGTCCCCAGCTGGCCAGGGTACCCAATCCACATCCATGGGGCGACGCTGTCCGCCCCTGCGTGCTCTTCCCAGCCCCAAATGTGGCAATGTCAGGGCTCCTGAGGGGCAGGACCAGAAGGCACAGCAGGAGCCACGACGGTGAATCCAGCACAGGACAGCCAGGAGATAAGTCTACATCTGCTCAGCCAAAGCCAAAAGCCACTGAGTGTGGGCTGGGTGGTAATGCGGGAGCCCTGCACCGAGGCATTGCCACCCTGCCTGTCCCCTGCTCGTCCCCTCCTTGTCCCCCGGTGCCCTGGAGCCAGCGGGGGCAGCTGAGCCACACAAATCCGCGCACGCCCTCGCACCGGCACGCGGCCCCGGTGGACATCAGGACGGGACGTGGGGGTGGCACCGTGCTGACACCGGTGGTACCGGTGGCACCAGCAGCGCCGCACCGGCAGGTCCTGCCCCAGCTTGCCGGGAACAGGTCGGGCAGGAACCGGTGCACCGCGGGCACTGAGCCCCGCGCAGGGAATCAGGGTGGGCACCGCGGGGAGCACCGCCGGGCCCGGGGCACCGCCGCCACCCCCAGGGGCACGGGGCCGGAGGTGACACAGCAGCAGGGAGCGGGCTCCGTCGTGGCCGACCCCGTCCCCCACCGAGCTGTGCGAGGATGCCACAGGGAGCGGGGCCGGGGACGAGCGAGGGAGAGGCGAGCGGGGCCGGGGGGCGCGGTGACGGGGGAGGAGGGCACCCCGGGGTGGGGAGCGGGACGGGGCGGAGGGGGGGGGCGCGGGGCCGGTACCTTCCAGGATCACCTCCCTCCCGGCGCGCTTCAGCGCCTGCACGGCCTGGTCGTGGGTGGCGTCGCGGAGGTCCACGCCGTTCACCGCCAGGATGGCATCGCCGAGCCGCAACGCGCCGCTGCGCTCCGCCGCCAGCCCCGGGAAGATGCGGGAGATGAGCACGGGCATGCGGTTCTCGCGGCCGCCCTTGATGCTGATGCCGAGCCCGCCCGCCTCCGCCTTCACCACCCGCACTCGCCGCACGCAGCCGGGCACGGCCGCCTCCGCGCCGCCCCACTCGCCGCCGCCGTTGGCCACGCCGTTGAGCCCCGGGGCCGGTTCGCCGGGCTCGGCCGTGAGGCTCAGCGCCTCTCCGCTCAGTTCGGCCGCCACCCGCACCCAGCGCTCCCGCAGCAGCAGCTCCAGCAGCCCCGCCTTGGAGGCGCGCGTCCACACGGCCATGCCGCCGCCGCCGCCGCCGCCGCGCCGCTCCGCCCCGCCCCGCCCCGGGCCCCGCCGCGAGGACACGCCCCCCGCCCGCATGGCGGGGCGCTATTGGCTGTGCGCGCCGAGGGGGGCGGGGCGAGGGGAGCTTCCCGCGTTCCCATTGGCGGGAGGGGGAGGCGGCGGCAGGGCAGCGCGGCGCGGGCAGGGACTCGGGGTTGGGAGGGGCTCGGTGCTCCAGTAAGGACGAGGCGCGGGGCCGCGGCGTGGGAACAGCGCGTTTATTGACACGGCCGGGACTAAGTGCCGAACTTCTTCTGCTGCACGGGCGGCGGTAACTGCGCGCTGATGTCCAGGGCGGGCCGCTCCACCGTCACCAGGCAGCGCTCGTCCAGCAGGTCCACGAACAGCAGCGGCTGCGGACACAACGGGGTGAGCACGGGGAACCCGGCGGAGCCCCGCGGGGAGCGGTGCCGGGGTGCTCCCGGGGATGGGATGCACGCAGGGGCCCAGCCGCCCACCTGGAACTTCTTGCAGATCTTGAAGGCGTGGAGCTGCCGCTGCCGGGCGGGCTCTGCGAGCTGCTTCAGGGCGCTCTGGTTCACCAGCAGGGCGTTGTTGTCGGGCAGGGGCTGCGGGCACAGCCGGTGTGAGCGCTGCAGCCCAAGCACCAAGCCCGGTGCCCACCCCCTGCAGCACTGCACCCCCCCGCCCTTCCCTTCGTGCCAGCACGAGCAGCCCCCGTGGAGCATGCTCCAGCAGCACCCTTCTCAGCTCACCAGGGACTTGTCGAGGACACAGAACATGTAGACATCGTGCAGCAGGATCTGCGAGGCGTTCTTGGGGTTGAAGGCGATGTGGGTGATGGGCGAGTCCCTCTCCAGCCAGAGCCTGTGCAGCCCCCTGTTCTGCACCATGCGGCTCCAGGCCGTGTACTGCTTCTCAGGGATGCTGAACTCAAAGAGCTGTGGGGCACGAGAGGGGATGGGTCCCCACTATCAGCCCAGCGCCAGCACAAAGCCGGACCCGAGCAGCACAAGGCTGCCACAGGCACAGCTCCCACCTGCTGGTCCGAGTAGGTGATAACGAGGTTGTTGGTGGCTGGGTGGATGGCGAGGGCTGTCACTGCGCAGCTGTAGGTGGGCACCGTGCAGTGGTGCTGAAAGGCAGAAGGACAACACTCTGCCCTACGTGTCCTCTGCCACCCCCCGGGACCTCCCTCAGTGCCCGGCTCTAGGGACACCGCAGGGGGCCCCACACACAGCCCTGCCCGTACCTTGAAGTGTTTCAGGCTGTAGACATGCACCTCCCAGTCCCCGCTGACCGCAGCCAGCCAGTTCCCATCAGCGCTCGACGCCAGCAGGTAGACAGCTTCCCGGGTCCCTGAACAACACCGCACACAAATGCTACAGACACAAGAATCTCTTATACCACCCCAAAGTGTCCCAGCCCTAGGGCAGCATCCTCAGCCATGTGCCCACATTGGCCCCGGTGCCCGCTCCCCACCTGCAGGCGGGCGCAGTGTCTGCAGGTGTTTGCAGCCCCCCGGTTCCAGCAGCTGCACCACATGGACAGAGCCTTTGTCGGAGGCGATGAAGAGTCTGCCCGAGTCAGAAGAGCACTGCAGCTGGTAGGCTGGGAGCAGCAGCTTGGGCACGCCAGGGACCTTGCAGGGAGAGAAGGCAGCACCGGCAGTCACACTGCTGATGAGCAGCTCCGCTGCTGCTCCTGACCCATGCACTGTGCCACCAGCAGCCCCAGCTCCCCGTGAACCCTCCCGACCCCCACCTTCTTGACGCTGATGCTGTCGCCCTCGTGCTGCACGTGGTAGAGATGGAAGCGAGAGGCAGTGCTGTAGGCGATCCAGCTGCCGCAGGGTGAGACGCAGCTGCAGTAGATGTGCTCAGGACCCTGGGGATGTGGAGGTGCTGAGTGGGGTCCACAGAGCCTCCTCGGCAGCTGCTGGCACCCACAGCTTGGCCATCGGAGGAAGCAGAGCTGCCAGGCACAGGTGCCAGCCCCAGTTCAGCCTTACCTTGCTCTTGAGCTGCAGGAGGTGCTCTGGCATGCGGCTCACGGGAAGGACCTCTCCATCCTTTCCTGGGGAGACAACCAAGCATCAGCAACAGCAGAAACCACACAGCTCCTGGTGAGTGTCACAGGGGGCCCAGGGGGAGTGGTGCCAGACACCAGGAGGGACCCAGACCCTTCCCCAGCCATTTCAAGACTGAGCTGCCCAGGGCACCATCCAGTTCAGCAGGAAGAGTATGTTGCCAGCAGCACCATGGCCCTGCACTGTGCTAGGTAACACAGCCATAAGCAGAGCTGGGCTGCACCACTCCTCTGCTGCCCCAGCAGCTTGCCCCCTGCAGTCCTGCAGACACTGCCCCAGGATTAAATACAGAGGTCTGTACCCAACAGCCACCCACAGATGTACCAGTTTTATTAGTAGAGCCAAGTCTCCAGAGCTCCAGGTGCTGGGAGAACTGGAAAAGGAGGAGCCGGGCTTTCCTGGCACAGGAGACGAGGCGTCGCTGCAGGCAGAAATGGGCACGTTGTCATGGACCACAGCCTGGGAGAAAGGGGCGGGCCAAAGCCGCAATGGCTTGGGCTGCCGGGGAGGAACAGCTCAGTTCTGAGGGATGAGAACCAGGAGGGAGCCGCAACAGGACCAGCAGGACAGGCTTATCAACTCCACTCTCCATCTCACTGCATTACAAGAGCCCGCTGGCATGCCAGGGCCAGGAGGGGACCCAGCAGGGCAGGCAGGGCCTGGCTGCTCCCACAGAGCTCACCTCGTGCCCCCAGGAGCTGCCACGGGACCCTGCTTAGAGCCACACTCACGTGGGGAAGTGTGAATTTCCGCAGCGCTGCATCGTAGCTCTTCTTCTGCACCTTCTCCATGAGCGGGCGGATCACCAGCTGGGCATCCAGGCCTTGAAACCAAGTGGAGCTCAGACAAGCAGCTATTGGAGGGGAGGGGGACACCACCCATCGAGTTTCCCCTTGCAGCCCCCACCTCCAGAGATGAGAGCCGTCGGGCTGTGCACCACAGCTCGCACGTCGTGGGTGTGATGTTGGAATGGCTTTGTCTTCACCCAGCGCTTCTCCTGGCTGCCCACCTTCACCGGCAGCAGCTGCAACTGGTAGGTGGCCCCCGCTGAGGTGCCCACCACGATGCTGTCTTCCTTCTGGAGAGAAAGAGAGAGCTGTGACTGACAGGGCACAGCAATGGACACCACCTGGGTGTTGGCACTGCAGTCCCAGCCCATGGTGACCTCACCTCCGACACAGCCAGTGAGAGGACAGCTGAGGTGCTGACGGTGTGGGAGTCCTGCAGCGTCCCTCGCTCCCAGTCCCAGAACTGCACTCTTCCAAATGAGTCTGAGCTGACGACGGTGCCACTTGACAGGAAGGCGATGCCCCACACGACGCACTCACGCTTCTTGGACTTTGGCACATGATAGTTCACCATGATTCTCTGGGCGGTCCGTCCTGAGGTAGGGAAGGGTTGTTCAAGATGGGGAGAGAATAGGATGACCTCAGGCTCCTCACTTCATCCCTTCCCTGCATCCTGCACACTGCAGGACTCCCAGGCTGGGAGCTGTAGCGGTGCCAAGCAGATATCCCAAAGCATGGACTCGTGGCTGCTGAAGGTGGGCCACGACAGGGGGTAGTTCATTACCTGAGCGGACATCAAGCACACGAAGGAAGTCGATGGAACCGGCTGCCAGGTGGGTCCCCGAGGGGTGCCAGGAGAGGCACAGCACACGCCCTGTGGAGAAGGAAGCTCCAGGTGTGCATTGGGGCACCACAGCCTCTCGGTGACCAGGATGGCACACGGAGCAGACACGAGGATGGCCCTGCACAGCCCCCCACACTCACCTTTCTGCCGGTCCAGGTTCTTCTCGAACTGAACACCGCCAGGCACCACCTGGAAGAGCTTCACCGAGCCATCCTCACAGCCAATCTGTGGGGTGGGGAAGGATCAGCTCCTGGGGGTGGCAGCTCCTCTGCCACTGCAGAGCCCATCCCCGGTGTTGACCCATCCCCACTGCTTACCGCCAGTCGTGTGCCATCGTCGTTGGCAGCTATGCTCCAGATGGGTCCCCCGAAGCCATCGATAGCACGGGCTGGGCGCAGTTGCTCCAGGTCATACTCGGTGATGTCCCCGCTCAGGCCGGCCCCAAAGAGCCGCTCCCCCGCCGCCCAGCACAGCGCTTCCACCGAGCGCGCCTGGTGCCCGGGGATGGCCTAGGGGAGCAGGGCCCATTGCCACAGCCCTGTTTCACCTGCATCCCCACCGTCCCTAACCCCGCAATCCCTGGTTCCCTGCTGGTTCTCCTCACCAACAGCCTGGGCTGGATCCCCTGGTTCTCCCCTGTCACCCCACACCCTGGTTCCTCCTGAGTCCCTGTCACCAACCCGGGCTGGCTCTTCCTGGTAACCCCAAAGATCCCCATTGTCACACTACTAAGTTCCCCCCCCAAGTCCCCTACCACCACCCTGGCCCATTTCCTCCATTCACCCCCGGTTCCCCTCTCTCACCCCGTCCAGTTCTCCCCTCGGTTCCCTGCAGCCCCCAGCCCGGTCCTCCCCGCTCTCCCCCCATCCACCCCCCCATCATCCAGCCCCGTTCCCTCTTCCTGCCTTCCCCCATACTTCCCACCATCACCCGGCCCGGTCCTCCCCGATCTCTCCGCATTTCCCCGTGACCACGTATCCCCGTCCTCCCGGCTCCCACCCAGCTCGGTTCCCGACCGTCGCCCACCTTTTCCATGAAGTAATTGGCGGCGAAGTTGTACACCTCAACGGCGCCGTCGGTGCGGGCGAGCGCCAGGCGGCAGCCGCGGTGGTGGTAGGCCATGCAGCGCACGCCAGCGGGCACCAGCCCGAAGAACCGCACCCGGTGCACCTCAAATTCCCCCATCGCGGCTCCCGGCCCCGCTCCGCCCCGCCGGGCCCCACGTGCGGCGCCGCGCTCCCGGAAGCGGAAATGACCCCCCCATGCCCGGAAGCGGAAGTGCAGAGCAGAACGGCGGGAGATTCAGGTGTGCCGGGCGGTGAGAGCGGGACCGGGGATCAAGGCGGGCAGCACCCAGCCGGGCCAGCACTGCCGGGCCAGCACTGCCGGGCCGCTTGGGGGGCGACTGCGCTGCGGGCAAAGGGCTGCGTGCACGAGGAGGGCTGGGGATGTGGGTGGGGATGGGTGTCCAGGAGGCACGGGGGGGGCAGATGGAGTCAGCTGGGGGCAGTGAGGGTTTGGCGTACAGGGCTCTGGGCATAGAGGATTCGGTGGAGTGTGGGAATGGGGAGGAATTTAGAACGTGGGGGGGACATCAAGGCTTAGAGAGCAGCTGGATGCAATAGGGGGGATGTCGCTGGGGGCTCTGTGGATTTGGTGGGGCATGGGGGTTATGGAGGAGCTCAGTACATGGGAAGTAATTCAGGGCATGGAAGGGAAACCACAGCGCAAGGGGCAGGTGAATATAGTGAGGCTTTGGGGCATGGAGCTGGGGGTATGGGAACCTTGGGCGCAGCAGACTCACTGGGACAAAGAAAAGTGACATGGCACAGGGAACATGGGATAGTTCAGGGCACGGGTTTGAGGAGATGGGGGTCCCAATGCCACGCAGCAGCCTGAGGGTTTTTCCCTTCCCGTCCCCTTGCAGGGACGGCAGCTCTGCTGAGCCCACGCTATGGTGCAGGTCATCGTCTCCAGGTGAGTGCGGGCCTGGTCCTGCCATGCTTGGGTGCCCTGTGCCCAGTGGGTGACACCTCTCCTCTCCCTGGCAGTGCTGGTGCAGGCGGCCTGGAGCACTGGGTGCTGGTAGAGCTGCAGGGAGAGGTGGAGCCACGCGGTGGCGGTGCGCTGCCTGGGAGTCTGCTGGGAGACCTGCACTATACCCGTGAGGTGAGCAGCCCTCTTTGAGCCCGTGCTGTGGGGTGGTAGTGTCCTTGGAGCTGTCCTCACCCTACTCCTCCCACGCAGGGTGTCCCCGTGCTCATTGTGGGCCACCACATCCTCTACGGGAAGGTGGTACAGCTGGAGAAGCCCTTTGCTGTCCTGATGAAGCAGGCAGCCAACCCTGCAGGGACACACTACACTGTCACTGCCCTCATCAAGACCAAGCTGCTCTTCAAAACGCGGCCCAAGCCCATCATCACTAACGTGCCAAAGAAGGTGTGAGGACACAGACCTGCTGCCACGGGAGCAATGATGTCCCCTTGCTGTGACACTGCTTAGGACAGCTGGGACATGAACTCAGCGCCCACCTTAGGCAAGGTGCATCCTGCAGGGCCAGGCTGTGCCTCCACCAGGGACTGCACGTGACTGCCACCAGCACCGCCTCAAGCACCAGAACTCAGCTATGCAGCCGTGTACATCGTGCTGCCAGCTCTGCCTGTCCTCCTGCCTGTGCCAGGATGGCTTGGGCTCACTCTCAAGCTGGCTGCCACCCCATGTTCTTTCCTAAAGTCACCCCTGCAGCCAGCAGAGCTGCAGACAGGGTCTGCCTCCTCTGTTTTAGCACCTTCCCCCAAGTCTCCCCAAACCTGAGAGCCCATGTGGAGTTGGGCAGGGACGACACACCATCTTTTCTCTGTGCAAGTCTTTATTGTGTCAAATCCACCAGGATATAAAAAACAGACCTCTCAAAATATGAAAAAAAATATGGGTTAAAAAATAAATAGATTTACAAACAATCGGCAATAAAGTGTAAATACGAAAAGAGCTACAAAAGTCTTCTAAAAAATCCCATCTTAAATAAAAAGCCTGACTTATAGAAAGATTCTAGCCCTGAAAAGAGGGCCCAGGGGAGACGGCTGTGGGTAAATACCCAGGGGGACCCAGCAGGCAGGGAAAGGCTGGGAACTGGCTCTCCCTGCCCTCCTCTGCATGCCTGGGCCCAAAACCCAGCGCCTCCCCACTGTCTAGACGGATGCCAGGTTCCCTCCTTGCTTCCAGAGCTAGGGGGCAGAGGAGGGGCAGTGGAGAAGGCAGCTGGCATGGAGCCAATGGGACGTGGTTGGCTTTATGGGGCTGTGGGCTGGCCGGATCATCACCAACCCACGCTCTAGCCGACCCACAGCCCAGGTTTTCCTGCTTATGCCTGGGATGTGGGTACAAAAATGGGGTGCCAGTTTCTCTCCCTCCCCCCCCCCCACTCTCTTTGGCAAAGCACAACAGAGGAGCTGCCCCCCTGGGGCAGCCAGATCCCCAGAATGGAGCTGGAGGGAGCTGTGGATACGTGCCCGCACATACACAGCCATGGGGGGGGGGCTTTGGGGACATTCAGAGCTCCATGGGGAGAGAGCAGGGGATGCTGAGGCCCCGTGGGTGGGCCCAGCTGGCAGCACCAGCCAGTGGTGCCTGGCATTGGCACAGCACCTGAGGGACGTGGTGCCAATGTTGGCATGAAATCCAATTTCTGTCCCTAAATCATGGCAGGGAGGGGGCTGAGCCTGCAGCCAGCTCCTGCCCATGCAGGGGCTGCACAAGAATGGCGGGGAAAAAATCCTGGGGTGCAGCAACCCCAGCAGCATTGAGCATCACAGCTCAGCACCTGGCTGGACAAGTGCGGTCTTTCCTCCACAGTACCACAGGGGGACATCATGGGCCCCAGGAAAGCACCAAGAGATGGGGCCTACCGGAGTGGGGGGAGCCCAACCAGTGGAGCTCCCGCTGTGCCCTTGCACCAAGGCAGCGAAATGCTCAGCATGGCACAAGAAGGGACCCTGCAGCACCAAGGCTGTGCCAAGCACAGCTCTGGACAGACCCGGCGCAGCCGCTAGCACCCACCGGGCTGAGTCTTAGAGAAAACAACAACAATGAAAAAATAATTAAAAAGGAAAAAAAAAAAAAAAAAGAAAACAACCGCAATAAAAAAGCAAGATTTGATCACAAATGCTGACCTCAGGGTGCGCTCAGCGCTGCCGGATGCAGGGAGCAGCAGCCAGATGGCCACCGCTGGGTCAGCGCCAACTGCAAGGGGACCCATGGCGTCCTCACACCTCGGCAAAGACCAACCCGCACTGCTCCTGCCGCTTGCCGCAGCGCCGAGCCACAATGGCCAAGTAGAGTGTCAGCAGGGCCACCCAGTAGCAGGCGTAGAGGACGGCGCCCGAGATGAGGAAGGCCACCTCGGTGTCGCTGAGCAGGTCCTGGCTGTAGGCCGTGTAGGCCAGGCCGCCCAGCAGCACGGCCGCCCACACCGACACCGGCAGCAGCCCCACAAAGTTGACCACGATGGTGCGGCGCCCCGACGTGCCCCAGCCCGACTTGTTGATGGTGGCGATGGCGAACATCTTGGCGGGCAGCAGGCTGGACATGTAGAGCAGGGAGTAGAGGGAGACGAAGATCATCTCGGCGCTGCCACGCAGGAAGCAGGCGTAGGTGGCCTTGATGATGCCCACCAGCTGCACCGTCAGCAGGAAGAGGAGGATGTTCCAGATGCGCCCGCGGTAGAAGAGCTGGATGACGGTGGCGATGAGGAAGAAGGGGAAGAAGCCGGTCACCACCGATTCGTAGGTCATCCAGAGGTGGTGCTTGTGGAACCACAGCGCGTTGTAGAGCCACTCGCGGAAGTAGGACTTGCTCCAGCGGGTCTGCTGGTTGAGCCAGCGCAGGTAGCGCGTCGGCGTCTCCGTCAGGCAGCGGGAACGCGCCGTGTACTTGGTCTGGTAGCCCAGGCTGAGCACGCGGTTCGTGAGGTGCCGGTCGTCCCCAAAGCTGCACTTGGTGCCCAGGAAGGTCTGGTGGTACCAGTCCTCCAGGAACTGCTGCAGCAGCGCGTTGCGGTACATGCCCAGCGGGCCACTGATGCACTGCACGCAGCCGAAGTAGGACTGGCAGGCACGCTCCACGTTGAAGGCCATCCAGTACCGCACGCTGCTCAGGAAGGAGATCCACGAGTCGTACTTGTTCAGGATCTGCGGAGGAGATGGGGTCAGTGCCACTAATGCGAGCGTGGTGCCCCCGTGTACCCCCCCCCTGCCCCCCCCCACCGTACCTGGACATCGCCACCGACGCCGCCGACGCGAGGGTCGGCCTCCAGGATGCGGAGCATCTCGGCGGTGCAGGCGGGGTCCAGCACCGTGTCTGAGTCACACACCTGGGGGCAGAGGTAACGTCGAGCCCCGCTCCGCCGCCCACACGCGCCCGGCAGACGGCCCAGCCCCAGCCAGGCAAGCCCGAGCCACAGCCGGCGAGACGAGGCAGGGCCTGCAGAGCAGCGGGCGGTGAGGGGAGCGGAGCGCTCTGCAGTGCTGGACACCACTGCCCCAGGACACCCAGTCCAGGTCAAAGGCATCGCGGTGGGACACCCCAGCTGACCCCAACCCAAGCACAGGGCTCCGAGCCCCATGCGGTGCTGCAGTGTCCCCTGGGTGATACCTGCATGTTGCAGGAGATGCACCAAGGAGGTGACACGGATTGCACCCATGCAGCGCTGCACCCCATAAGTCCCCAGGTCACCCCACATGTCTCCCCCACCCCCCCAGACCCCACATCCACCTGGATGTAGTCCACGGAGTCTCCGAGCGCCCTGAAGGCCGTGTACATCACCTCGCGCTTCCCGCCCCACTTCTGCAGGATGCAGGAGTAGGTGGTGCCGCGCACCAGAGCCTGCACGCGGGCCAGCCCTTCCTGCAGCCCGGCCTCCGTCTCGCCCTCGCCCCGCGCGTGGAAGTTACTCCTCCAGACGTAGCTGCCCGCGCGCTCGGAGCCCATCACGTCGTGGAAGATGTCCAGCATGTAGGTGTCGTCGGGGCCGTTGCCGTCCACCACCATCACCACTTTGAGGTCGGGGAAGGCGATGCGCTTGACGGAGTGCAGGCACTTCTTCAGGTAGTCGGGATCCTCCTGGTAGGCGGCGATGCAGAGGGCCACCGAGCGGCCCAGCCGCACCGGCTGTCCCCCGGCCCGCATGCGCCGGTGCTCCAGGAAAGCAAAGAGGCTCTGGATGAAGAGGTGCAGCCCCAGGATGGCCCCGTAGAGCCCAAAGGAGAGGTAGTGCTTCTCCGTGTGGATGAACTGGTACCCAGTCACATAGGCGGCCAGGATGCCCCCCAGCACCGCCAGCGCGAAGAGGCTGGTCCCGACGACACGCAGCGCCGTGGAGAGGCTCACTGGCATCTGGGTGAGATGGGACAGTCAGGGCACGGCCGCCACCCAGGGGACAGCGCGATGCAGGCGCAGCGACCCGGTGGTCTCCCGGCCCATGTGCGCTTCATCCCCCTGCAGACATCGCTCTCGGGATTTCCCCACCCGCAGCCCTGCAGGGCCGGGCTGGAGGACAGGGAAGGGCACGGGGAAGACGGGCAGAGGGCTGACCCCGGGGGGGAGGCGCAGTCCCGGCACCCTCGGTCCTCGTACGGCGGGACCCCGCTCGGCCCCTCTCGGGTCCCCCACCCCAACCGCGGGACCGGGACAACGCCGCGGGGCCGGGGGAGCCCGGGGGTGCGGGAGCGGGCGGGGACGGGCAGCGCTTCCCGGGGGCTCCGCAGTGCTCCGCCGCTCCCGGTCCCCCCCCGCCCCGC
>NC_034418.1:18685172-18713557 GCF_002078875.1 Numida meleagris | reverse complement strand
CCGCCCGCAGCCCCCGGGACCCGCCCGGCACCGGCCCCGGCCCCGGCCCCGCACTGCGGGATGCACCGGGTCCGTCCCCATCTGGTAGCCGGGGACAGCGCTGGGAAACCCGGGGACGCCGCGCTGTCAGCCCCGTGCCACCCTGCAGGACCCTCCCCACCTCCCCGCGTCCTCCCGTAGACATCAGCCTCCCCCTCCCGGGGACACATGGGGACAGCTCGCGCTGTCATTCTGTCCCTGTGCCCCCCCCAACAGCAGCAGGAGCCCTGCGCCCACCACACGCGATGTCCCTGTGCCAGGCTGGTGGCAGGGCACTGCCAGCCGCGGGATGGATCCCGCTGAGCCGCAGCCTCTCCTCTTTGGGCTCAGATCCCGCACTTTTGGGTTCCTCACAAGGCTGGGTGCAGGGCTCGGTGCCACCCTCCTGGGGGGCACTCCCTGGGCAGACCCGGGGGTCCCACGAGCACGGTGGGGCAGGGACGAGCCGGGACCCCCGCACTGCTGTTGAGTTCCCACGCGGCACCACATCTGTGTCACTGCTGCTGGGACACAGGGCACGGGCTGTCCCGGCGCTGCAGGTCCCGCTCTGCAGGAGGCAGGGAAGGGACAGGGACGGGGACAGGAGGGTACACACCCCCACCCCGCTGCAGGTGCCCAGCGCTGGGGTTACGCTGCGGCTCCGTTACCTTTCAGTGTGATCGCAGCTCCCGGGTGCTCTCCCCGCACGAGTGCTTCTCAAGGTATAAATAAAATTTCCTCCTCCTCCGGCACAGAAATCTCCTTGTTCGCAGCGGCAGAATTGCAGCCAGGCGCCCAGGGAGCTGCATTAATACAGACTTCTCATTCAAACCCTTCCTCTGGCCGTCTGCTCCAGGCCCTGGCAAGGCACAGCCGCTATGGCAGCATCCCGGCGTGCGCCCGCAGCCCGGCACCGGCACCGGCTGGCAGCGGTGACAACGCAGAGGAGCGCCCGTCCGCCAACGGGGACAATGCACTCCTGGCCACACACACACCCAGCACGGCACAGCACAGCACGGGGCTGGCGGCTTTGCTGGGGGTGGGGACGCAGCCCGGTACCCCAACCTTGCGGGGCTGGGGTGCACCAGTGCCGCACACCCCTGGCTGTAGGGTGGCTGGAACACAGGTTTGCTGCGGGATGCTGGACCCCGGGTACACCGCTGCGATCCTGCAGCTTCCTGCCCTGTTCACCCACCCTGCGCAGGGTGCGCAGTGATGCTGCAGGTTTGAGGTGTCCCCCTCGGTGGAGTACCCAGGGGGGCTGCCCTGACGGAGGGAGAGGAGTGACCCTGGTGCTGGGATGCCCCCAAACAGCGGTGCACTGTGAGGCCCTGCAGCCCCCTCAGCACAGAGGAGCTCCAGTGCAGGTCCACAGTGCTGTCAAAAAGGCAGAGGAAGGGCTCCAGTGCTGGTGGGGTACAGGGGCTTGGCAACACCATCTCCATTTCCCTCTTCCCTCCTGGGAAAATCACTCAGATATGGGTAAAATCACATTTTGAATCTGGTTCAGTTGCTGCTTCTAGATAGGGCTTCCCTGGCCTTCATGCCCAGAAATTACTCTTGATGCCCATAGGCACCCCGGGGGTGGAACACCCCCAGCTGCTCCAGGGTCCCGATGCCCCAAATCCCCCAGTACCCAGGGGCTCTCCATGTGTCTCACAGCTGAGGTGGCACCAGGGCTTTGTGTGGCTCCCAGAAACAGACAACACACAGCAGAGGATTTCTCCTTTTAATCTGACCCCCCCACTCTGCCCCAGCCAAGGGGCGCTGGGGATGCTACATGCCCCCAGCACAGCTGGGGTTTCACCATGGCTGGCACCTGCTGAAGGCAGCCCGGGGGCATAGCAAACAGATCTCCTCCAGGGAGCAAATTCACACAGCACCAGAGCAGGAAAAGTGGCTTTCTGCAGGGAATAGCCCCCAGCACCCGCTATGGCAGCACCACAATCTTCTTCTCCAGCACCTGCGGAGGGAAGAGGACGCTCCTCACCGCCGTGTCCAGCTCCTCCAGTGCCAGCTGGGCGTGCAGCACGGCCGCGCCGTCGGGCTCGGCTGCCACCACGTGCTTCAGCAGGCGGTACAGGTCCCGCAGCACGTCCTGCAGCACCTGGGGAGAGCAGGCAGCGGTCAGAACCCGCCAGGGCCTCGCCAGCACCCGGGGTGAGCCCCAAACACAGTGCACGGCATGCCCCAGCAGGTGCCCCATCCACCTGGCCAGCGCCAGGACATGGCCCCGCTGCACTGCTGATTCACAGCCCTCCCCTCCTGTGACTCAGTTTCCCCACATGCAGGCAGCATTGCATGATCTCCCCATGCCCCCAGATCCCTGTGAGGATGTGGGAGATGGGTGCAAGCCAGGGAGCCTTGGCAGCAACCTGGGTGGGCACAGCAGGTGAGGACAGCCACCAGACTGCAGCACTGAGCCCCAGGGGGGAGCAGCATCCTCAGCCCCCCCACAGGATGAGGCTCCATAAGCAGACCCGGTGAACTGTCAGCTGCAAGAGGCAGCATGGGCCATGGAGTCACCGCCCACAGAGGGGCACAGCAGGAAGCAGAGCTGCTGGGGATTCCAATTGGGAACTGGCTGCTTCCTTCCTAGGAACTGAGTCCCAACACGCTCACTGCTGGGAAGGGGGGAGGAAGGCGATGATGACCTTGGGAAACCTGGTCCTCTCCAGATCAAAGTATCCATCACCAGGGCTCCAAAGGCAACTTCCCACAGCTTCCCAGGACCTGGCATTGCTCATCATCATGTCCCCTCTGCCTCAGGAAGGAGGATGCTGTGCTGGGGACTCTTCAGTGGTAGAGCACATGGCACGTGGACACTGGCACCAAGCACCCACAGGCAGTGCCTGGCAGAGGTTTTGAGGCTGTTGGTTTGCTGGGTCAGGCAGACACGGGCTCAGGAGGAGCCATGAGTGGAAGATGCTCTGTGCGGTTTGGGGAAGATGAAGCAAATCAAGGCTGTGATGCAAAAACATCACTGCGCCACACACGCCTGTGTCCTTACAGCCCCCAGCTTGGGTCCTGTAATTGTAGGGGGTGTCAGAGTCCCCGGCCCACCCATGCCCCATGGTGGATGTGCTGCATGTCTGCGTTGGCAGAATAATGCACTAGGGACCGGTGTGTCCCCAAATGGCTGCACGCTGGCCCTGAGCTGCTCCTGCCTTTTCCAGTGCTCCTCCGCTCACTCCTGCTGCAGGGAGGGTGAGAATGGAGGGAGTAAAGGAAAAGGGCAGCTTTGGTGCAAAGAAACAGGAGATAAGGGAACAGAAACAACTGCAATGAGGACCTAGAAGGACTGTCACTGTGCCCAGCTGGGCTCTTCTTGCTGCTGGCTGTGCTGGTGCTGAGAGTACTGTTTATAAGAGGGTGAGTCGCTGCACCCAGCCCAGCCCTCTCCAGGCTGTTCCCATCAGGAACACAGTACACACTGCTGCTCGCACCAGAATCAGCAATAATGCAGGCAGAGAGCCTGCAGCTGCTCAGGTAATTATAGCTCAGTTAATTTTCCCCTAACTTGCTGCAGCTGCTCCACACGCTGCAGCCAGGAAGCTGAGAGGCACTGTGGGGCAGGAGGGGGCCCTCAGGGTGAGCACAGCCACCATGAGCACGGGGACATGTCAAGGTGGTGCTGGATGCCACAGCCCCTAGGGACAGGGGAGCACCCCCAGTTCAAGGGGAACTGCCTGGAGGGGAAAGTTCACCCAACGTGCACCCCCAGCCCCATCCCTGCTGCCCTCCTTGTCACTGGGGCGGGGGACACCCCCGAGGAGCGCCGTGCAGTGGGAAGTGACCCACCTCGGTTGCCTTCTTGCTGAGCCCCCGCAGCAGCAGCACCACCACATGCACGGCTGCTCTCCGCACCTCCGCCTCAGGGTCTGTCTTGGCAATGGCTGTCAAACAGGAGGACACCTGCAAGGGTGGCATGGGGAGATCAGCACGGGCACTCAGGGTGACCCAGGGCGGACAGTGTGCGGCTCTGGTACTCGGCTTGTGGCCTGAGGCTAGTGGACGGGAATGGAAGACCCTCCCAGCACCTCCATCCTTCAGCAACACTGCTCTGCACGTCCTGCTGCTCTCCTGCTGAGCGGCAGCAGCTCACCAAGAATTGGAGCAGTTTGCTTGGGGCTGGGACAGGCTCTGCCTGTGGTCAGTGGCTGCAGAGCAGAACAGCGGTGAGCCACACACTCAGGATGGGATTTCCTCATCAGTAATGAAGCACAGAGGCTTTTCCTAAGCCAGGAAGGGGATGCAGCCCTGCGCTCTTCTCCTTCCAGCTGCAGAGCTGCAGGCAAGCCTTCTGCCTCACTGCAACAGTGCAGAGCACTGAAACGGGGGGATGGACTTCTGCAGCAAAAATCGGAACTGCTGCAAGTCCTGCAGGGCATCTGGTGTGATTAGTGCCAGGGTGACCGGTCCAGCTGATGCTGGCACTGTGCCGGCTGTCAGCTGTCACCCTGAGCACGGCAGCAGGTGAGGGAGGCAGCGCCAGTCCCTCTGCAAAGCTCGCCCACGTCAGAGGGCACCGAGCCCAGCGGGACTGCAGTGTGCTCCCGGGTGACACGCAGTGTCCTTAAAAGCCCGCACGGAAACCCCGCTGCCAAGGGCTGTGCCACCCTCGAAGCACTGAGCCCCACTGCCTGTGGAGCACCGAGCACCTCCCTCTGCCAGGGGCTGAGCGTGGTGCCGACGTCTTTGAGAGCTTTAAGAAAAGCGGAGTTGAAGGAACCTAATTAAACACCCAGTGACAGCAGGGAGAATTAGCAGAGCGAGCGCGTTCCTGAAATAGCTGCATGTGTGGTGCATTGGCATCTCATCAAATGCTGTCATTACCCAATTGATGCGCGAGCAGCAGCAAGAGGGAACCCAGGGAAAAAAAGCTGGAGCGCCGCGCCAGTGCTTTGCCTTCCCTCCAGCCCTGCACTGGCACTACTGCCGAGTGCTCACAGCTCCCCAGATTGAGCCCTCATGGCAGCTGCCAGGCACGGGGGCACAGCTCTCGAGATGCACAGATGCAGATTGAACCCACTCGAGCCCTGCAGCACCCACGGCTTTGGCCACACGCCTCACCCCATGGCACCCATCCGGGCGAGGGCTGAGCGCTGCTACCACCACACTCCTGTGGGCACAGAGTTCTCCCCACCAGTAGTAAGGAGTGGGATAATGAGGCTTCATTAAAGGGGAGGAGGTGCCTCTGGCAGGTACAAAGCATGCCTTGAGGACTGTAGTGAGATGGCTATGGGTGGAGCAGATACTGCTGCGCTTCCTTGGGGCTGTCTATCATTTCCCATCACAAGAGACATTTTAAGCTATTTATAAAGCTTTCAGCGCTAGAATTTCCCAAGCGTTTGCTTCAGAATGAATGACTTTCACACTCTAATAGCAGCAAATATCATTCACATCCTCTCTCACAGTAAGCGGTGAACAAAATCATGCTGCTGTGCCCCCAGCAGCGACCCTGCCAGCAGCTGACAAACGACCCTCATTAACATCCCCCAAGAGGATGGCCCTGGGGCTGATGGGGCTTCGGTGCCACCCCCAGCCCCTGTCCCCACCAGACCTTGGCCCCAGGCCTCGCACCCAGCATAGCCCCTGCCCAGATGGAGCTTCTCCATCCCCAGGCAGTAGGAAGAGGGAAGTGACAGTGGCTGCTGGAGAGGGAGCCGATACCTCGTGGATGACGGAGCCCAGCTGGAAGCCGAGTCTCTGGCACAGCTCCCCCAGGTTGGAGAGGCTGCTGGCACGCAGTGTGCTGTCCGGGTCCCGTGCTCCCCGCAGGAAGGCGTGGATCAGGGGCTCCCGGTGCTTGACGACCATGTCCCCTGTAAGAGAGAGCAGAACCGTGGGTCACGGCAATGCTAGATGGCACGGCATTTTGCCTTCAAGGAGATGCAAGAGCCCCATCTTGCACTAGAGCTTGCTGCCAGCACCGTTCAGAGCAGCACCAGCCCCTCGGTTCCCAGGGCAGCAGCTCTGCATCGCACAGAACGGGTGGATGCAACATCAGAGCAATGCCTCTGCCCAGCACAGGGAACCATGCTCAGAGCATGCAGCAGACAGACCCCTAACAGTGACCCACTGTGCTGCTGGGGACCCACAGATCTTTGTCTGGGTCTGCTCAGGGCATCACACACTCTCTCAGTCTGCTGTTGGGCCTTTCAAATAGGTGACATGCTACAAATAAACAAAAATGGAGTGTGAAGGCCTGGATTCTCACATCATTCAGCGCGCAGAGCCCACACCCAATTAGCACACGCAGACACCGGGAGGTGTGAGCCAGCTAATTAGGAACACCGAGCGCGCAGCCAGTGACCTGCATGCACAATTACCCAGCACAGAAGGATGCTTGGAACACCAGCCCGAAATGCTCCCAGATGCAAGGGCACCTTCTTGCAAGAGCAGCACCCATAGAGCAGGGACTGCTTTGATAAAGATTAACTTGAAGAGGTATTTGTATGGGATAAATGAGGGAAGCAAAGCTCTGCACGTGGGGATGACCTATGCTTATGGCCACACTGCCTTGATGTCCCCAGTCCTTGGGAACAATGGATACCATGCAGGCACTGCTCCGGTAGGATAGCAGACAGCAGCAGACAGGGATGGGGACAGAGGGAAGTATGGCACTCCCCAGGCACAAGGCAGCAGCAGGAAAGCTCTGAATCACTACGGTGCCAGAAAGCAAAGCGTTTCTGGAAGCACCAGATAAATTCTCCATCTCAAACACTGAAGCTTTGCAACAAAAACAACTGGGTGCAATTTGTTCTATAAATACACATGCGTGCCAGGACACGCTGCCGCTGCTGCCTGCAGCAGAGGTGCCGCTGCAGGGAGGAGAGCCCCGCGGTGCCGCACCGGCCGCCCACTGCCAGCACCCCGGGCTGTGCCATGTCCCGTGCCCATGGTCGGTCCCCAAGAAGAGCTTGCTAATCAGGGCCATACTGGCACCGCTCAGCCCTGACACAAAGGGCTGGGGCTGTGTTGGGGATGAGCAATGCAGAAGTGCTCCTGCTCAGCCGTGCCACGCGTGCACCCCAAGTGCACCCCTCACCTGGCCCTCCCCTTGGGGCCTTGGTTGTGGGCGGTGCAGCCCTCTGTCCGATCCTCCTTGCACCTCCACACCTGAGATCCTGGTTGAGCTCCCTGTACCTGCAAGCATAGCTCCCGCCCTCCCGGTAGGTGAGGAGGCACCTTTAAAGGATAAAGTATCTCTGAAGGATCCAAACGAGCTACGAGCAGAATAAAACCCTGACACACTGCAGCGCAATTATGTTATTATCTTAAAAGAAAGGGCCCTTTGCCAATTGCTGCTCATGCCTAGAGCCAAGAGATGGTTCCTGCAGTGAGGAGGGAGGATGGAGGAGCTGCTGGAGCAACAGGACAGCCCAGGAGCTGTGACACTTTCTGCCCTATCAGCCCTCCTCTGTACAGGGCAGATGTACACAGATGTTTCCCCATCTGGCACAGCTGCTGGTTTAAAGCACAGCTTAGCTCAGTGCACCTTGAGCACAACTAAAGCCAGGAGGCATTGGGCTGGGACCACAGGTTGCTGTCACTCAGCCAGGGAGCACAGCAGCACGTGCCCCTCTCCGGCTCCACCACCACGTCTCAAATGCGCACCGGCTCAGCACACGGCAGCAGTTCCCCACATGGGAGGATTTCTCTTCCTTTTTTATTGCAGCAGGACTCCGGGGCATACAGTCACTGTTCTGCCTGAACAAGCCACTGCTGTCCCATGCAGCCATGCCAGGCAAGGCAGCGTGCTCCACGCTGTGTGCCTTGAGAAGAGAAGCCAGCAGGAGATAACCAAGCTGGGGGAGCAGAGCAGGGAGGGTTTGGGGCACAGCACAGCGCTTTGTTGTGGTCCTGGAGAGCAGCATTTCCTTACAGCGCAACCATTACAGGCAACAATAGATTGGACTGATTCGTGCGAAGGCCGGGCAGGTTCTGCCTTGCCCCCGGGTTCCCAGGAAGGAGGGTGGCACAGAGATGCCACCGAGCTGGCAGATACCAGTGGGAATGGTGCGAGGGCTGGGTGCCAACCTGGGGGCTGGCTGTGGCCCCAGTGCTGGATACACTCCTCTCCAGCCTGAGCAGGATCAGACTTTGACAGGAAGGCACATGGGGCAGGGAGAGCCCAGCTCATCCCCTATGGGACGGGGCTGCTGGCAGCCCCACAGCAGCAGGGACAGCAGCTTCCTCCTTCCCCTCGTGCCCTGGGAACGCCAACAGCCTGCTCTCCTCAGCCTTGTCTCCATGGGAGAAGCACGAGGCGTTTTAGGACATGTCCCAACAGCAGCTGCTGGGAAGGCCTCATCCAGCTTTCATCCTTCAGCCCTGCATGTCCAGGCGCTTCCCGGCGTCCTCCGATCCTGGTGCTGGCTGCTGAGGGTGAGGGGCAATGGCTGTGGGATCCGCGCCCCCGCTCCTGCCCTCGGGGTTCAGCTGGGAAGCTCCCAGTGCTGGGGCAGGATCCCAGCTCCTGTCAGGATATGTCCCCCAGGCAGGGCGAAGCCTGGGAGGCCCCAGGGACCTTCTCTGTCTGCCCCATACGTGGGCGGATGGGGTTTTCCAAAGAATTCCGGACCTTTGTGCAATACACCAAAGCCTTGGGCTTGTTTTCCCAGCAGTGCTTCCCAGATCGCCTCTCTGCCCCTAATACTGCATGGGTCCCTCCAGCCTCACCATGCCCACAGTGGGTTCAGCCCCATCTGCTAATATCCTCCACAGTCCCGAGTGATATCCCTCCTCAACTCACACAGCAGGAACCCACAGCCTGGGCTTTATCTAGCCTTCATCTTCAAAATGCCCCAATCCAACCCTGCACCCACTTCCAGACAGCAAAAAGCTCCATGTGCTTTAGTCCCCATGGTGGGGGAAGCTCAGGAGAGCAGCGTCCCGCAGCACCCTGCATGGGCTTTGCAATGTCCCAGCAGGAGAAGAGAACAGCCAAGGACTCACCCAGCGCCCGAGTGACGCGCATCAGCACCTCACCCAGCTTCATCCTGGTCACAGCGGCTGCAGTGTCCTCTGTGCCCTGGGCAGGACGTCCGTAGCGGGCCAGCAGAACGGGCAGGATCTGCTCCGGGTACTCGCTGGACAGCAGGGCAACACCTGGAAGTCAAAGGGACTGGGGAAGCATGGGCCAGGGTTGGGCAGGAAGATGGGACACATGCGGGTGGCATTCTGCATGTGTGTCCAGGTATCTGTGATCTATGCTGGTCTCCTGCCTCCTCTGCAGCAGGAATGGCTGATGCATGCTGATGGCCACACCAGACTGGGCAGCACCCAGGTGGCAGCATCCACTGTGGCTCTGCATTACGGTGAGCCCCAGTCCATGCTGCCATCAGGCACAGCCCCACAGCCAGGCCAGTGCCAGAGCTCCTCAACAGGCAGGAAGGAGAGAAAACCCTGGGATTTCACTCTCAAAAAGGCACGGACCCAAAATCCATTATAGGTGAGACAGCAATGGCCAGGGAAGGGGTGAAGCGTTCCAGCAAAAGGCAGGAAGCCAAGCGGTGCCTGCGTGCTGTGGAAGCCCAGGTGACAGCCTGCTCCTCAGGGACACCATGCCCGGCCAGGCAGGTGCCAGACACACTGGGGCTGCACAATGCTCTGGGTGATAAAACCAAACTGAGGGGGCCATGCGTGGGGGGAGCCAGTGTGGGACAGGCCTTGCAGCCCCCCCCAGCTCCTAGATGTGCTTTGGGAGACGCAGAGGACATTGTGGCACATCTTGGGCTCCTTGCAGGAACCCCTCCTGCATAACTGGGGAGATGACCCCAAGGTCTCCCACTGCTTGCTCAACATTGCTGGGTTTCAGCCTGCAGGTACGCCCAGGCTGAACATGAATTCTGCACAAATGAGCGCGCCATGCCCTGCCTGCTCAGCAAAGCGTATCACGTAGTCCCCCCTGCACAAAGCCAAACCACCAAGAGCCTAGCACGGAATGAGCTGGATGCCAGTCTGAAAGATAAATAACAGTTGGCAGCAGGTGTCCGCTAATTACTGCTGGTTAATATTCACTGACCCAGTGTCTACATAACAAGCCAGACATCACTGCAAGACGCTGCCGTGGTGAGCGCTGGGCTGGGCACACTCCTGGGCACCACTCAGGTGCGATTCCTGGAGGCCAGTCTGGCCTCTGCCCCCTCCTCCTGTGCAGCCCAGGGACTGGCTTTGTGCAGGACTCCTCCAGCACTGAGGCTCCTGCACGTAGACACATTTATGGCTGTGGCACTGGGATGGGGAAAGGCAGCTGCTCTCCAGGGAAACGCGAATGGCAGAATTTGGCTGTGCCAAAAACTGAGTCAGAGTGAGGGCTGAGAGCGAGCCCGGATCCAGCTCTCCTGCCCTCCAGGAACCTTCACCTCCAACCCAGTTCCCCAGTTATCACACAGCACTCAGCACGAGTTACCACCCACAAGCCCAGGCACATCCAGAGGGGCAGCGACCTCTCCTCTGGCATCAACCATGCGTGCACCCAGTGCTGCGGTTCCCATCTGCGCTGCTGCAGCAGCCGGCTCCCTGCAGCAGCACCATGTGCCCAGAGGTGAGCCCTGCAGGCACAGCGGGAGCCCCGAGCAGCACTGCTGCCTCTCCTGCTGCCCTCCGGCCCCACGTGTGGCATGGCAGAGTACAGTACCATACAGTACAGTGCAGGTGCCAGCACAGCGCACGACGTGAGTCATCACCGCAGGGAACTGCGTCAGGGTTAATCACAGCCATAGCCGGGCTGCGAAACACGGAGGCAGCTGCACACCGTATATTAATCACTTGGGGAATATTTCAGCCTGCATTTCTTTTTCACCTGCAGGGCAAGGACAAACCCATCCCACTCAAGACCATACAGGCATGGAGAGGGACGCATATTGATAAGATCGCTTTCCAGCTGGGTTTGAAGGTTACCTACTCAAGTGCAGCGGAGAGTGGAGATGCAGGGGCAGTACATCCTCACCCTGTCCCCAGCTCACCGAGCCTCAGCGAGATGCCTGCCCACCACCTCTGCCTGCCTCCAGGGAAGCAGGAGGACTGGGGCCTGCAGCACGGGAGCCCCAGGCATGCAGAGATGAGCTGTGTCCTGTGAGCTTCCTCCTCCAAGCCCTCTGCTCCAGCTATTGTGCAGCCTGGGCTCTAACAGAGCCACAGGGCAATGCCAGCACAAAGCACTCCCAGCCCCAGACCCTACCTGCATAGACTTGGTGCCAGAAGCACGGACCCAGCACAGGGATGGTGCCCAGCTCCTGCATGTCCTCAGCTGGAGGATGCCCCGAGTAGTGAACCTGTGCAGGGCACCCTCACCTCTGCACTTGCAGCTCCACTGAGGATGCACACTTGTGGTCTGCGCACATCAGCAGTTAAATCAGATGGTAAATTAACTAATTACTCATTGACTAAGCACAAGGAGAGCTCCAGCTAGAACGAGGCCCAGGAGACGGCACTCATCAGCTTCAGGAAGGAGGAGCAGAGCCCAAGGAACTGCCCAAGCTCCAGCAGTCCCACTCCTGGTGACACTGCAGGTCCCTGGGAAAATGTGGCATGGGGGGGGCAGCGCTCCCTAAGCCCCCAGCTCAGCCTCACAGAGCATGGCTGTTGCAGCAGGTCAGCTAAACAAGCAGGAGCATCACTGCTGCCCACTCAGGGCACGGTACTCAGAGAGGCACAGCAGCACCACGTGCTACTGGTCTTGAGGCTGCAGGCAGAAAAAGAGGTGGCTGTGTCTCCTGGCACCGTGACCTTTGCAGGGAAACAGGAGGAAGGCGGCAGGGGCTGGCACAGACAGGTTGGCATCCGCTTCCCCCACATCCGTTCAACCTCCTCTGCAACCAGGTGTCTTCCGGGGAACGGCTCCCAAGCGGATTAGAAATCTCAGGAGTGGTTACTTAAGTCTTTGTCACTGCCTTCCCTGGCAGGCCTGTTTCTGCAGCATCAAGATAGAGGAGGGCTACAGCTGGAGCACCAGAGCTTGTGCATTGCTTCCCAGCCCCTTCATGGTGGGAAGCTTGAACCTTTTGCTTCGGGAAGAGCTCAGCCATATGTGGGGTGGGTTACTCCCTGACGCCCCAACACCTCCAAAGGAAACCCACATTTCCTCCACTCCAAAAAATTCATTTATCAGTGATGTTGGTGACACTCCCACCACTAAGACAACCCAGTCCAGAAAAGCCATGGCAAGAGGCTGCAGTAGGCTCTAGCCCCCAAGTGCAGTGCAGTGCTGCTGCTTGGCTTGGCTCCTATGCAGCTCTCAGTGCTGCTACCTCCAAAGCCCCTTGGCAGGCTCTCCTCCAGGCTATGCCCTCGAGGCAGTGCCCAGGGACCCTGCAAGCCCAACCACTCTACCACACAAAGCACATCACCACGTACAGATGCAGCACTGCCACTTGCACGCAGTGCTGTCACTCCCCAGTGCTACACAGCTTCCCTCCCCAGGTCACGCGTTGCTCACCTTGAATGGCAGAAAGGTACACAAAGGAGTCCTCATGCTGCACATTTTCTAGGAAAACCTGTACAGATCAAGGAATGCATTTGTTACCAGCAGCACGGAGCCCTGCAGCAGCCTGGCACTGACATGAGGTGGGCACTGCCAGCTGCCCTGTCCCACGGGCTTCACCACCCAGCCCATGTTTTTATCATAGAGGATGGTGATGGAATGGAGACCTTGTACCTGGAGGATTTTCTCTTGAATCTGAAGTGCCTCCGGGTCCCGCTGCATTATCAGGCTGGAAAAACTGCGCAGGGCAGCTGCTCGGACAGGCACCTGGGGGTCGTAGGCTGACAGAAGCAGCTCCTGGAGTTGAGCTGGGGTCGTGCTCTCAGTGCTTGGGGCTGCAGCAGGACCCGTGGTACTGGGCTCCCCACGCACACTCTGCTCTTCACTCTCCCTGGGAGCCGAGGGGTGGCTGCAGCCACGGCCATGCTGTGGCTGTCCCCTATCAGCCCCTGAGCTTTGGCAGGGGGCTATGCCAGCTTCTGTCCTGCCTGGCCCCAGCTTTTTTCCCAGCACGCTCTCAGCTGCAGTGTCGACTGTGTCAGTGGAGAACGCGCCATGAGTGCAGATGGCGATGCGTAGGTCCGCAGCCAGCTCCTGGATGACGGGGTCAGGATGGGTGCAGGACATCTCCTCCAGCAAGGGCAGCAGCCGCTTCAGGACAGTGAAGTCACTCGATTTCAGCTGCAAGGAAGGGAAAAACAGCATTGGCACCACTGCAACAAAGAGCTCATGCTGGCACAGGGCTGCTCCCTCGAAACACTAGTGAGGGGTGAGCTGAGGGCAGGAGATGCTGTACTCTGGGGTTAAAACTATTGTGAGACTTCAGCAGGGGGAACTGTATGGTGCTGATGGCTTCTTGGCAGTCCTGCAGGAGAGTGGAGCTGCTGAGCACTGAGGGCTGCCCCACCCCAAGCTCTGGTCACTGGAGCATCACATCTCAGGATGCACAGCAGGGAATGGCTGGATCTGTAGCACTGCCCTAGCTAGATGTGCCTGCAAAGTGAAATCCCAGGTTAGCAGCAAAGGTATCGATTGCAGCACCCTCCCTCTCTGATACCACCTCAATAGGCTCATTGTACAGAGCTCCAACAATGCAGACTACTCTTTTGGGAAATAAAACACTTTGTGCACTACAAAGTAACATGGTAGCTTTCTGGGTTGAGAAGGAACAGCGTGTCAGGGGAGAAGGTGAGAAAGCAGCAGAAGGGGCAGGCGCTGCAGGAGCTCCCAGGGACACCTCCTTGTCCCTGCAGCAAGCAGCACCCCAAACGCCGTGAGCCACAAGCACTCCACAAAGATAGATGCTTGGCCCTGATGCTAACTAAGCCTAGGGCTGGCACAGCATCAGACCCAGGCACCAGTCGCTCTGCTCATCCCAAAGCACTCTTGCTGCCCTGCCAAAGCTGTGATCCCCCAAAGGAAGCGGCACGCAGGCGGTTGTAACGTGCCAGGCAGCCCGGCGGGGTTTGCTGGCAGAGCACGCAGCCCTGGGGGCTGGGGAGAAGTTCCTGCCCTAACTTGGATTTAGGATTTAATTGCTAGATCCCAGGAGGAAAAGCTGGGCTGCTAAGGCCTGAAAAGCGAAGCTTTACCGGAGGTTTCAGGGGAGCATTTGGATGATTATGTTTAAAACCAAAAAAAAAAACCACTTGGCCATTCAAAAACAAACAGCTTTGCAGCCACTCCTGCTGCTTCCAGCACCAGCTGCCCTGGGAAACCTTTTTCATTCAATTTGCTGGCCAAGTTAAGTTGCTTCCATTAAGGAGGGGAGGGAGCAGGGTCTGGTCTGGGAGGGGGCCCATTAAGGCTGCTCAGGGACCACCAGCGAGGCGACGGCTGCCTGCACCACGACCAGCTCCAGGCTTTGCATTTCTGCAGCCAGGCCAATGGAGTATGGAGAGTGCTGGGGGGGGCCCCCAACAGCCTCAGGCAAACCCTCCAGCCCCACACTGAGCACCCAATTTAGCCCCAGGGCTGCACATGAAAATGCAACGCTAGGGGCCAGGCGAAGGCAAGGCCCCAGGTCAGCAGCCGACGGGGGCTTTGCACCTCCTCTTCCTGCACATCAATTGCCACAATATGCTCATTAATTACATGAGAACTGCCGTTTGCTCTTGCTCTAATTGAAGGACACTGCTTGTTCTCTACTTGTTTGTGAACATGCCATGCTTTTTAATTGTCTCTTTTCCCAATTCTAGGAATTGAGCTAATAAGACAATAAATCATCTTTTTCCATTAATGGCTGAATTTTTCTTTGGGCAAGCCCAGGGATGAAGCAGCTGATTGCTTGGTGAGGTAAGTACAGTGATTTCGCAGCACTAACAAACATTCCCACTCTCCAGTGCTGCTTAACAAACACAGTGCAGCTCACAGCTTTTACAAAGGATTTTCCAGAATGGTGCAGCCTATATGGAGAGGTTCACCGTGCTTAGATGGAGCTCACGGATGGGTAGGGATGCAGTAGATGGTAACGTAAGGACACTGGGATGGCAGTGCTCTATCAGAACCTTATAGGAAGCAGATTTTGGATGCCCAACGAATTAACCAACATTTTGTGACCAATGAGCATAGCTCTACAGAGCTTTTCTGTGCCTCCTAAATTGAAACAGCACTATGTCCAGGACACTGCAGCCAGTGGCACATGAAGACAATGGGACAGGCATCATCCTCCAAGCAGCAGAACGCTGAGCCTGCAGGCACACCTGCAGGGCTCACAAGGTTCCACCCCCCACCTTGCTAGAAGCGCACAACCTTTTGTTTGGCTGCTTTGTCATTACGAACGCATGGCATTGCAAAGAGCGCTTGGTTAAATGAACAGAGCAAATAGTAGGAAGTGGCTCGTGAATGCCAGCGGGACCCAAAGCAGTGCACGCGTGTGCAGGCAGGTCGGTGCTTCCGAAAGAGATAACCAGGACCATAAAGAGCGTGGCAAGGATCCCAGCACTCCTGCCAGCTGGGTTCTGAGTGCCCTGCTGGGAAGGGACCCTTGGCTGCACTCCCAGGAAACACACAATGCATGTACACAAACACACCAGTATTCAGGAAACCCAAACCCAATGTACCCCAGTGGGGTCTGTGTCACCTCCATCAGCCCAGTGCTGAATTGTGCCCAAACCCAGGGCTTGCCCCATGCCTGCTCACCTGCACGGCTCCGCCGAGCATGGCGGCCACCAGCCCCATGGCCATGCTCAGGGTCTGCGCCTCCACCGCTGCGCCACGGCCCTGGGCCAGGCTGACACATGCCCGCTGAAGCGTGACAGCCACGAACTCCTCCACCTGCCAATGGATGGGAGAGCAGTTAGGAAGGAAGGGAGGAGGGTGGCCCCAGAAGCCCTACTGCTGCTCCTTCAGCCCCAGCAAGGAGCTACTGTAATGCCAGCCTCACCAGGGAGCCCTGGAGAGCTGTGGGACAGTCAAGATCCTGCTGAAAGCCCATCTGCACCAGGGATGCAGCATACTGGGGCTCTGCTGATGGATGTGTAGGTGTTTGAGCTCCCAAACCATTGCCATTCCACAAACTCAGACACCAGCACAACCCTGCATCCTGCCCTCTAAACTAGCAGATGAACTTCACAGGGAGCAGCACTGCAAGGGGAGCAGCGGCCGGGCCAGGAGCTCCTCTCCTCTCCCTGCACAGCCCTCCCTTGGAGGGAGGAAACCAGTATTTGTGAAACATGAGACCTAAAATCCAATGCTACCATCTGCTCCCTGAGCCACAGCAAACAAAGCTGAAGCAGAAAGGTGGTGACAGCAAGGCCCATAAACAGTCACAGCAGACTGGCTGCCACAGGGCTGGATACCTCTGCCCAAGTTGAGAAAACAAGGCTGTGGCATGGGAAGATGCTGGGGAGCAAAGCGGGGCTAAGAGGGAGCAAAGGGGATAAAGACAGCAAGGGGGAAATACAAGAGGTCCCTACAAGATTGTGCTAAAGGTTCGAGCTCTGCAGACTGCAAACAACCACCCAAATTTGTTGGCTCAAAGGGCTCCCTGAGAGCAGAAAGACAAAGCCAGTATCAGACATCACGTGCTGCACACACAGCTGGCGCTCGACACAGCCCATTCACCACGTGCGTGTGTGTGGATCACACTTGGAGATTTTCTCACAGTATTTTTTCTCCAAGCCAGTGACGATCCCGCTTGGCTGGCTTTGGCCTTCTCTACACTTGGCACCAAGATCTTTGATCCCACAGGCTTCCTGCGTTTCTAATGGAGCTTGAAATTAATACTTCTTTTCCTTTGTCCTTTGTCTGCTCTGGGTGAACTTGTTGACTGCAGCGGGAGCTGGGTGCTCATTCATGGTGGGAAAAAGATGAATAGCAGTCACTGCTGCTTGACACACTTGTTGCAAAATGAGAGGAACCCTTTGGAGTAGCTCCTCCTTGGGAAACAAAGCAACAAGGCACTACTACAGCAGCTCCCCACACTGCTACCCTCCTGCCAGCACAGCGGGCACCACGGGTAAAACATGTTCCTCATTGGCAGGACTCGAAGTGCTGACCAATGCCATCTTCATTAAATGTCCCCTACTGCAGCAGAGAGCAAGAGGCTGGCTCTGAGGGGCCGCAGGCGGGGCACAGATATCTCCTGGATTAACACGACCAAGAAACATGCTGTTAGCACAGCAAGAAAGCAGAGCAAAAACAAGCATTACCAACTGCTCTCATAAGACACTGACACACAAACTGAATGGGTTGAAATTACACTCAATGCAAAAAGAGCAATGTCACCTACAAGTAATTTGTCAGTAGTGGTAGATACCAAAAATTAAAGAAACACTAACATCTAGAAGGGAAAAAAGAGCTTGGAAGACAAAACGTTGGGTGACATTTCTGTCTTGTGCAGGAGAGCATACTGCATCACCAGTGGTGTACCAAGGAAATCAAATGAACTTCATCAAACTCAACTGTGAGGGGGAAAATATAGAAAAAATGTGCAGCTGAGGAGGTCCACAGCGGCCTCCAATCTCCATTCCAGGGCTCAGGCCCCACACAGAGAGATTCTACTTGCTCTCACTCCGTTCTACACAAACACGTGCTGCAAAGCAGCTGCAGCAAGAGCAAAATCCCTGGAGGAACCATGTGCTGCAGAAAATGCTTAAAAACACAGCTATGCAGCTGCCTGTTTGAACCTGAGGGACTGGTTCTTGAAATATGAGCCCCGGTGTTTATTTGTAGGTTGAAGTATAACGGCTTTTTCGTCTGCACTTTTTTTTTGGTTGTTTCCTTTTACACCAGACACGCTGGATCCAGAAACTCAGCAAAACCCTCTCCCATTTCCCACTCCCGAGTTTTGACCTGAACAGCAGAGCTGGATGTGCTCAGGCCTGTGGGTCGAGGAGGGTGCAGACACATTGCTGGTGCCCAGGCTGAGCTGGGTGCTGCAGCGACCGCCGCTGTCACTGCTCCACCACTGCAGGGCACAGCATGAGAAATGCCTTTGTTCCAAAAAGAAAGGTGAAAGAAACAGTGCAAGAAGTGACCTGCTCTGCTTCAGGAAGTCATAGGTAACCAGTGTAATCAGGTCACTGAGTTAAAAAAGAACAGGATGAGGAAGTTAAACATGCAAAGCAGCTGGTGAAGCATTGCCCTTGGTGCACAACAAAGCCCTCCCAGCCAGCCAGGTGCAGGACAGGAATCTCCTTCAGTGCCACTGCAGTGTGGGCTCAGGGGTGACAAAGCACCATGTTCTAACAATCCTTTGAACTTACAATAATTACTAAATTTTGCAGCTGCTTGTTGAAGAAGACATCTACAAGAGCACGAACATGGTTATGCCAGCCTTGACAACTGGGCACCCCACCCAGTGCAGGTGCTCAGCAGCAGAAACCAGAGCAATGCCATGAGCAGCCTACATGCTGACAAAGGAGAGAGGACACGATATGATGCTTGTACCACGTTGCACATCCAGAGCCTCAATGCTCTTGCCAGGCAGGGGCACACTGCTGGAGGTCATTGCAGGGATATGCCAAAAGAACTGACACCACTGCATGGATGCACATCAAGCACTCACTGGAAAGGTCTGCCCAGTGCAGATGTCTTCAAGCTTTACTAAATTTTGGGAAGTTAATTTTGCTCAAAAAGGATGAAAAATTGGAGTTTTGATGAGCTGTTCTCTAGGCTTTCAACACACAGCCATAAATACAAAGATGAAGGTGTCTGCTGGCTGCTCCCTCCTACATCTGCAGCTTACTCTCCTCCCTGTTGATACAGCACAGGATGGCGTCTTGTTCAGACACTCACAACTGACTCAGTAAACTGCTTTTCCTGGGGACATTCTAGTTTTCTCCTGCTGTTTCTTATTGATTATGTACCTAGAACCCAGTGGCACAGAGTGCCATGCCACGCTCCCCAGCTGCTGCTCCCCCAGGGTTTTACTATCACCCACCTGAGCAATGTCGGTGAACACAGTGTCCGAGACGCTCTCACACAGCGTGGCCACAAGCTGCAGGACCAGCAGCTTCCTCCTCTGCCCAGCATGGTGCTGCTCCAGCTCCAGGAGGCTACGTTCAGCCACGGCACCACAGCTCGCCACTGCCTCGTCCTCCACAGCCACATGTGTCAGCGCCTGATGGGAAGAAACAAGGGGAGGTCGGACACAGCAAACCACCTCCAGGAGCATCACAGCCCCTTTGCCACCTGTCCCAGGGAAACCATCCCCAGGGATGTTCCCCCAGCAAAGCCCTCACCTTTAGGCAGCGGATGAAGAAGTCTCCAGCCAGGCCACTCCTCTGGCAGTGGGACAGCAGCTCCACTAAACTCTCCACATGGCACTGCTCCAAGGAAACCTTCTGGTAAAGGGCCTCATCTTCATCGCTGAAATGGTTCACTGTGTCACCACCATGAATGCACTCAGAGCCACGCCAGGGCTGGCTCTGAACTGCGACATGGCAAGGTGAGATCCTGCTGCTGCCTCCTGAAGAGTTTTCTACTTCAAACCGCAGTTTTCTTGGAATTTGCAATTAAAATTTCTATTCTTGTGAAAGCCAGTAACAGCACAAGCTGAGTCTGTTGTATCCCCAGTAACAGGAGGCAGAGAGAATAAGTCCCACAGACACCACCCAAGGGGCACCCTGTGGGCCCCATCGCCCTCAGCGCCTCTCCAGAGACAGTCCCCGGGTTTTGGGGCATAGACAGAATGTATGTGCCTGGAGGCAGCTGACCCAACTACTGCTCAGTTCATTTGGTCTACACGATCAAGCACTCAGCTTATTAATTAACCTACATTCATTAAAAGAATAGCATTAACAGAAACCCACAGCACAAAACACACGTTCAACGCAACCATCCTACCCTAGCGCTAGTTAATTCATGCAGCAGTCATAGCAGTCACAGCCAGGGCAGACAGAGGCAGAGGCATGGCCTTCAAGGAATAATTTTAAATTATATTCAGTTTAAACAGTGCAAACCCCAGGGCAGACCTTTTTCTAATTCAGGTCAGGAAAAGATTGAAATGAAACCAGAATGAGCACATTTCTATGGGGTTTTGTTACACTTGTAGTGAAACGGGTGCCTGCAGCTCCTGACACTCCCATGCAGTGGACATGGCTGACAGGAGCCGTGTGCTCCGCGTGCTGGGTACCTCCACTCTGTGCTTACATGTGTCACATAACATCACTGCCTCTCTTTGAAGTGAACATCACGCTGCCAAGCAGCCCTAGGTCGCATAGCTGGAGCCTAATGGCTGTAGTTTATTCACCACATGGCCACGCTCTGACTCCACATGCAGAGGCCATCTGCAAGAGCAGGAGGGGGGTTTGGTTCCTGGCTCAGGTACTTTGGCATCACTGAGTCCTTGCTGTGACAGTGCCACCTGTGCCTGAGGGATTCCACCAGCTCCCAGACACAGTTGGCCACGGGCAGACCCTGGCTGGAGGTGAAACAGGCATCTGGGGAGCGCTGGGACTGATGGTGCATGTCCCCTTCCCAGACACCCAACAGCCCAGTCCTGGGACTCGAAGAGGCACATCAAGCCTCTAACAGCATGTTAATGCTCAGAGTATGCTGGTTTGCAGGGCTGATAGCCAGGGCTCTGCACCGTGGAACCACTGAGCTGGTGCACACAGTCTGGCTGCCCAGCTGCCTGGGGGACGAGACCAGTGGGGACAGCACTGCCAGCCTCACATCACCACAAAAGGCCCCAGGTGCTGGGTGATGCGGGGGGCTGACCTCTTCACTCACATGCCCCAGCAGCCCTCACCTGATGGGCTCCTCCACTGCGATGGCTGCACCGCCCTCGCTGCCCACGCGGAAGCGGCACCGCGGGTGGAGGCGGTGCACGCTGCTGGCCAGCCCCACGCAGCCCTCCAGCACCGACAGCGAAGTCTCCCTCTCTGACTTCTCCAGGAACCACAGCAGCACCTCCTGGCATGGGGAACTGCAGAGACAGAGACAGAGCAATGGTGACCTTCTGCTGCCCGCTGTAGCCCTCCCTGCAGCGTGCAGCAGCACTGCAACGTGACAGTGTGTATCAGGATAAAGAAAAAAGCATGAATGCTCTGCAGTGAGCACAGACCCTCCTTGGGATGCTCTGGGAGGAGAGCTCTGCCTAGCTGAAGGCATTTGTGTCCATTTAGAAGGAGCTCGGCAGTACATTCTGTCATTCTAGCATTCACAGATGGAAGAATGTGGGCCCTCCAAGATTTCAGCCCAGCCAAGCAGAGAGCACTCTGTCTGAACAGTGTGTTTGTACAAGGACAGCCACTCACACGCAGCCTCAGTATGCTGCACGCAATGCTTCATGCCAATCTGACAAAGCACAGAGCTGTCAGCCGCGCCAAGAAAGAGGAAGGAGATGGGGAGCACTGTAAGGTGGCACAGAAACCCCTGCCAAGTGAAGATGCAGGTTAATGAGATTGAGTAGCAGTGCTGTGCCAGGGGTCTGGAAACTTGAACGCTCCCAGGCAGCTGTGGTTTTCATCACCACTGCCAAATTCCTCTGTAAAGAGAGAAGCTAACAGTGACTGTGCTCACCCAGCAGCAGCATTCACTTGGCTTGTTCTGAGAACTTGCCACAGCACTCACTACTCTTTGAAGTGATTAATGAAGTCTTTAATAATAGCACAGACCTTATAGGGGAAACCTCCACTACCCACGTGCCAAGGCATTAATGTAAACCCACCAGGAGCAGAGGTACTAGAATGGCCCAAAGTCAGAGCAGCCCAGGAAAAGCCTGGGAGGAAAACAGGGAGAGGACAGCCAGCACCTGGTGACCACTGTCACTGCCAGCACAGCTGACATACGTAATGCTCACCATCGTACATCAGTCGCGGGGGTGTTGGGCATAGTGCAAGAGACAGTTGCCAAGAGGCAGGTCCCACGTGCACTGGAAAAATGATCCCACATAGCAAAAAGATGATCTTTTACTTTCTAATCCACCCCCACAGATCCTTCCAACACCCAGCCTAGTCCTGGCATTCCCAGCCTGGTCCTGGGGTTGGGCTGCCCTCGCTGCGCACTGCAGTGAGGTAAGCAGGGCTCCCACAGGGCACGCCTGCCCCAAACACCTGGGCTTCGGGGAAGACAAAAGTGAAGACGAGAACTGACTCCCTGGGCACAGAAAGGTCATGCACCGTGCCTAGGCCTGTGGCTAATGTCTGCTTTTAATGAGTTTTTCAGGGTAAGAAAATTGGTCTCCACTTCTATACGCGTCCACATAGAGCATGTACCTTAGAGCCAGGCAGTAAGAAGAAAGAAAACCCCAGAAGAAGCTGAGCATGATCCTCCCTTACCGTAAATATGACACATTCTGCTTGGCAAAGGAATAGAGGGAGAAAACCACTCCCAGGACTGACTGCAAGGATTTCAGCAGCAGGCTGGAGCTGTCATTCCCAACCACGTATACCTACGGAGAGAGAAAGGCACACGAAGTGTCAAACTGCTGCATGGAGCAGGGGGATGGCCAAGGGAGGACAGAAGGTACATCTGTGATGACACCAGAGAGCACAGCACAGTGTTTACAGCCTCTACTCCTTTCAGCCTGCAGCCTGTTCTCCTTGATTATGTATATTCTGCATTAAAAGCAACCTTCAGCACCACCTTTCTCCTGGCATTTGCTTAACCACAGCAGGGCTCCAAGCTGCAGGAACACTGCAGCAAGCTACTCAGGAAGTCTGCTGCTTGCGGGTCAGGTCACAAGCCATAGAGAGATACAAGAGACACCTTTGAGTCAGCAAATTTTAAGGAAATGGCACTCAGAGCCAATCCCAAATACAAAGATCAGTCTCTAGCAGGGGCTGAGGTGTGCTGAACTGACCAGGCTTGGAGGAGGCAGTAGGATCACGTTCCTGCCCTCTGCCTCAAGCAGCACCTTCCCGAACCACTGGAAGCACCCTCAGCCCACTGTCACCAGGGCACAGCACACAAGTCCTGCTGCTGCCCACAGAGCAGGAAAAAACAGCCTCTGCTCATTCTCCACACAACTTCCAGCTGCGTAGGCAGGTGAGCAACCTGCTCAGAAGATGCTGTCCCTTTAACAGAGTGCTCCCCACACCTCCCATCAGCTGGGGACACAGCACCGGGGCTCTGGCCCGCCAGTGGCACTGTGACAGCCCAGCTACAGCACTAGGAAGGACACTGTCTTGATAATTCTTGGCTTGCTGCACTGTTGCAAACCAACGTTTTGCCTGCTCTAATCCCCATGGAGCCACACTTCCTAACCAGAACCTTTTGTACACAAAGCCTCCCTGATGAAGTCTCAAGGATGGTTTCCCACTCCGCATCAAATGACATTTGCTAGGGAAGAAACCCCCACAAATGGCAGGCTGGAGCTTCCATCACTAATCTCACTGCTGTCAGGCCTAAAGAGCTATGCCATTAAGCAGGGATCCGCCCCAAACTCCAGAAGCATTCTCATTGTGAGCAGCAGCCACAGAGCAGCCCTCCAGACTGGTCTCCGCCTGCCAGCTAGTTGCAACAGATCATTAGTACACAAAATACTACAACAATCACAGCATTTAAGGGCTTAAGCTGCCTAGGGGCATGCCAGTAAGCCAGTCACCCAATTCTTGAATTCCTGGGCTTGAGATGTCCTTCTCTGCTGAAACGTGTTCAGCTGCTGTCAGACAGCACAGTACTGGTGACACTGGCGGGAAAAGGAGGCATGAGTGGAGGTTTTAGAAAAGATCAGTGCCACAGAGGTGGAGAGGCTCCCTACCAACATCACCGAGGGCAATAATCCTAATAATCCTTGCTGGAAGGAGCTACAGGTGCTACATGTGCACTGCCTGGCCCATGAGATATCTCCCCTAACACGGAAAGTGATCTGTTACTGATGAAACTAGACTGCAATCAGCCTTTCTGCAACAAGGCCTGTGTTTCTGTCCTTTTTGTTGAGCTCTCCCCATGCCCCAGAACCTGATCAGAGCCCAGGCACCAGGCAGACAGCTGCCAAGGTCCAACAGCCCCTCATGCTGCACAGAGCAGTGCTGAGGCCAGACCACTGCCCCAAGGCTCAGTCCTTTGCCACAAGCAGCTCCCAAGGGCAGAGCAGCAAATGAGGCTGCAGGACACCCAGTGACAGCTGCTGATGGATTACACACCCACAGGTTTTAAAATTAACATCACGCACACAGAAATCCATGTGTCATGAGGTCAGGCTCAGAAAGGTCCCTGCAAAGCAGGCTGCTCATTTTTCCTTACTTAACCCTCGTCACTTTACCTTGCCCAGTGGGAGGCGATGCACTGTAATTACTCAAGCCACTAGACATACCAGCAGGAGATAGACCGCTGAGGACCCCCAGTGGGCACCAGCTGTGGTGTCCTGCCCGGATTTGGGACACCTAAGGTTGTTTTTATCAGCACATGCCTCTGATGCTGATAGGTGAGACACATTGGTTTTGCCAGGGACTGACAACTAGAAGCAACACGTGTCAGGCCAGTGGCACTCCCAGCCAGCACCTTCTGTGTGCTACACTGCCTGCTCAAACATTACTGATCCACAGTCACAGCCCGAGGCCTGATGCTGTTCTGACAGAACGCTCAGGCACAGCCATCCTACAGGAAGCAGCATGACCCAGCAACACTCAGGTCCTGCTGCAGCTCAAAGAGGATAAGGACATGACAGCACCATGGGGACTGCTGGCCCAACTCTCTCCTTACTTTCACTGACACACCACAAAGACGCTGGGAAAAAAAAACAGCAAGAGCTCACTGCTACTTCACAGAACATTTTGGGGTGAAAATGCTTGGAAGCAGCACCTCTGGTATCCACCAAGAAGCTGCAGTCCCTCCAGTGCAGTACTTCATTCAAAGTTATTCTGCACAAAGTTATTCCGTTATTCTATTCAAAGTTATATTCTACAAAGTTATATTCTATCCAGGCCTTGCTTTGGCACCACCACTGCCTGAGGTGCTCATTTTGTTGTGGCATACACACACACACACCCTGAACTGCTCAGAAAATCTCCAGCCAGATCCTTCCTAGAGGAGCATTCTCGCCTCCCCACACACCAGATCAGACACTCTACCTTGAACACATCTTCCACACAGCTGCTGAGCTCTGCCTCTGTCACCAGCACTGTCCCTGCTGACAAATCTTCCTCTGCTAGTTCTGAAACAAAGAGGAGAAAAATAAGCACCTCCACGTACTGAGGAGTCTCTTAACAAAACATCAGCCCCTTGATGTCCAGCACCAAAAAGCCCATGGATAATCCTCTTGCCTACCCTCCACGAGAGCAGCACGGGAAATGATAAGCCCTCGTTAACCGTGCTAAATATCACTGCGCTGTTGTAAACTCTGCAAGGTTACAAGCAAACCAAAGCAGACCACAAATTCCTGGTGCATCATTCCTTGGAGAACTGCTCAGTGAGTGTGAGGAACTGATGGCTTCCACCCAGAAGACCAGAACAAGACTGTCAGATTGGAAAGGCTCTCAGAGAGGTGGCAGAAGCCTCACTACTTGGCCTTACACTAACGTGAGTTATGTGCTAGTAAATATGGTGCACACAGCCACCTAGACATATCCATAACTAACAGATCTGGGCTTGCACCCTCAGTAGCCAAGTCACCAATACCTGGGAAAATTCAGATGGAACAACAAAGACCAGTGGAAAGAGAAACCCAATCCTTTCCTGCTCCAGGGCTTGACATGGCCCCTCGCCAGCTGTTACCTGCCACATCCGAGCAGCGGAGAAGCGGTGTCAGCAGAGGCTGGAGCAAGTGCTTCTCTGCCAGCTGAGGGTGCTCTTTCGCCATGGTGAGCAGCGTCGTGGTGGCCACTCTTTGGAACTGCCGCGCTGTCAGTTTGTCCTGGATGTGCAGTAAGTCCAGAATCTGGAAGGAAAGTCCACAGTATCAGAACAAAGCTTAGCAGGTGACTCCATGCAGCCAACAGCAGAGATGGAGGAGCCCCTGCAGTGATGCTTTGCCGGACACTGGGCACGACATTCCCCACACAGAGGAGCAGCTCTCTGTCCTGTGCACAGGAGGTGTTTCTGGGCAACGTGAGCCTGCACCACACCCACAGCCAAAGGCTGGAAGCCAGAGCTCACCAGCAGAAAGCTCCCTGAAGCGTAACACTGAATAGCTCATGTGATCAGGCGACACTGCTCAGTATTTCAGTAAAATATAGAAAATTCATGAGCAGGGTAAAAACACATCCCACTGGCACAGCAGTAGGAAAACAGCTCTGCACTGGGGCAGCCAGGCTCAAGTAAGGTGATGTTCAGGCACTGACAACACAGATACTGTGCTGAGAGCACTCCCACTTTGCGTTCACAGGCAGTCAGCGTGCTGTGGGGAGGGCAGCACCTACCTGGGGGCACACGTGTTTGTAGTAATCCTCCACGGAAAGGCACTGCTGAGGGCAGGAAGCCAGGATCTTTGCAACCGCATCACATTTTCTCCAGTCCACAGCTGCTGCTTCAGCATCAGTGCCACCTGCCCCACCCACAGAAAGACAAGGTCAGCTCAGCCTGACTGCAAACAGCAGGGCTGTTTTTGACTGAAGTCAAATGTTTCTGGCCAAAAAAATGGATTTTTAGTTTTTATTAACCTTCTTAAACCAAGCATCTTTCAGGAAACACCTGGGCTGAAGGAGAGAAAAGGGAAAACTATTGTCCAAGGCCTTTGACACTGGAAAACAATGTCTATAAACATCTAGGTGTATGAGAAAGAAAACAGAGGGAGGCTGTGCTTGAATGGTTCACGCTGCAGGAGTCCAACAGCCTAGCCACATTTAGAAGCAAAATCTATCTGAGCATCACAGAAGCCAGTTTGGCCTAACAAGAGTGTTCCCCACTTCAGTGCTCAAATGGTGCTTCCCATGGGATGAATTGTCTCAGACACATCATTAGTCTTTTAATCTGCAACCCCAGAAACCAAGAGCAGCGTCCAAGCACCCAACTCACCGCCAGTTCCCTCCATGATGCCCCGAACCACAGCCTGAAGCCCATTGGGTCTCATCAACCGCTCTGAGAGCAGCTGGCCACAGAGGCGACGCAGCCACACTGGAGACCGAGCGAGGGCTGGCTTTGTTTCTTCCCCAGCAGGACGACTCTGAAAGGAAACAAAGGAGCAGGCTAAGCAGTGAATTCTCCCCGGTGCACGCTTCTGGGCAAACCCTCACTAACAGGCAAAGCAGCCTGCGTCCTGCCCCAGAGGATTTGAGACCGCAGAGGATGGAGAAATTTAAAATCACTTCATCCAGGGGCACAAAGCAAATTAAGGCTTAATGAGAGAGACCAACCTTCCCGGGAGCATCCTGTCATGCAGAGCTTCCCTCCTTTAATTAAAATCTCCCAGGATCAGACAGCAACTCTGTCTCATTACCAACACAGGGGGCTTGTGTGATGAGTCAGGTTCAATACACAAAAGGGGACATAAGTGGTGACTCTGGCTCCTGGGGTACCGCGGGTGCAACCCAGCTAATATTCCCCATATCCTTCTCTCTACTTCTAGGAGGCAGTCTCTGAAAAGGCCACAGACAGCAGCGTGAGCCGAAGCAGCAGACTGCTCTGCTTCACCAGAACTCCTGCAAAACCGTCTAGGTGCAGGTGTGCCTAAACCGATCCCGCACCTTGCTGTCTGCAGGTAGCAGCTTGGTGCATCCTAGGACATGGCTGAGCAGCTGCCCCACATAGGACAAGAGGTAATGGCCTTAAGTTGCTCCAGGAGAGGTTCAGGTTGGATGTTAGGAAAAACTTAATTCTCCAAAAGAGTGGTCAGGCATTGGAACAGGCTGCCCAGGGAGGCAGTAGAGTCACCATCCCTGGAGGTGTTCCAGAGCTGTGCAGATGTGGCACTGAGGGACACGGTCAGTGGGCACGGTGGGACACGTTGACACACGTTGACTTTATCTTAGAGGCTTTTCCCACTCTTCACGATTCTATGATAGGATGGTTCTGCTGCCTGGTACCTGCTTGGGGCCGCCCTGCAGGATGAGCAGCTCCCGCACTGCCAGGGGCTGATAGACACGGTCCAGGATGTGCTGTAGGGCCTCCCGGCTCTGAGCTCGCTCCGCTTCCGAAAGGCCCTGGAAAAACACAAACCCCAAAGTGTCGAAAGCACCCTGGCCACGGGCACTGCACCTTCACACACACCAGCACTCAGCTCCCACGTGGTATGAGCAACAGTGCTTTAATCTGTTCTTTCACACTAGGACTCACGCATGGCTCAGAAGTGGCTGCCGGGAGCAGCGCTGCGTGGGGACCCTGGGCATCCCCCCACCCCAACTGCTCCAGGACCAGAACCCCAGGCCCATGGGGACACACCCACACAAAGGAGTGGAAGGACGGGGCCCACCGACCTCGCAGTGCGCGGCAGGGCCGTGGCCCAGCAGGCAGAGGCCGGCAAGGAGCAGGCCGAGGTGCTGGGCAAGCAGCGGGGCACCGAGCGCAGGGTGCTGAGCCAGCTCCACCAGCGTGGCCGTGGCGGCACGGA